>NC_133496.1:11799220-11869881 GCF_025370935.1 Choristoneura fumiferana | reverse complement strand
GTCCTGCAGTTTGACTACTCAACAAAGGATGGCGCCACAATAACGCATAACCCAATGTTTTCTGACTGCTGTGAAGTCGCTAGATGGCGTTAGTATCGTGAGGTCTGTTGGAGTTTCGTAGTAGCCCTGCTGAACTGCAGGGCTACTACGAAACTCGAAGTTCATGTCGTGCGGTCCCTCTGACACTTATACTATTTAATACGAGAGCGAGAGGGACGGTACGAACTTAGAGTTTCGAGTTTCGTAGTAGCCCAGCAGCAGTCTCATGCCTCATTAACGTACTAGTAAAGTCACGTATGAGGCACATCGGCCTCATCGGCCTCATTGGCCAGGGAACCTAGAGCAGAAAGTCAATGGTTCGTCTAAGAAAGGTCTAAGAAAATATTTACAACAATAAGGGGCTGTTTCACCATCTATTGATTAGTGTTAAGTGACGGTTAAATGTGATGCCGTCTCTATTTGTTTTGTTCGAATAGACGGAGACGGCATCACATTTAACCGTCACTTAACACTAATCAATGGATGGTGAAACAGCCCCTAAGTAAAAAAAATGGGTCTGCCATAATATAGTTGGCGCTATCGCGCTATTATCATTTTTATGAGGTCCGTTTGACAACTTTTAACATTTTGAGCCGTGTTTGTTTAGGATTGGTTTTCGAACATCAAACAGACTTCACAATACCAACGCCATCTAGAGACATTACAGCAGTCAGAAAACATTGGGTTATGCGGTATTGTGGCGCCATCCTATGTTGAGTCACAGAATAACGGACGGTCCTGCAGGGCTACTACGAAACTCGAAGTTCGTGTCGTGCGGTCCCTCTCGTTTTCGTATAAGTGTCAGAGGGACCGCACGATACGAACTTCGAGTTTCGAGTTTCGTAGTAGCCCTGCTGCGTCAAATCTGCCAAGTCCCAAGTAGCATCCTAGCATCGCATTAAGTACATAGCTAAGCTGCATTAATTAGTAATAGCTACCCAATAATAGGTGGCGCTGCTTTGTCCTATCCATACTATATCATGTGAAACGGCACTATAGATCGATAGCGCTATTTTGAGGTTTCAAAAATTAGTTTTTTTGTGATGTTTTTGCATATCGCTTCCGTACCATTTACCCAACCTAATGATTATTTTGTGACATTCTTCTTAGGTACTTACATACGTAGAAATTAGTATTGGATGAAAAAAAAAATAGAATTGAAATTTTTACTTTTATGATAATAACGAAGTATTAACTTATGTAGGCACTTACATTGTGTCGTGTCTGTCAGCCTTCGAAGCAATTCAATGGTGTGTGTGATTTTCCCAATCCGCACTGGGCCCGCATGGGAACTAGCCTAAGCCCTCTCATTATGAGAGGAGGCCTGTGCCCAGCAGTGGGACGTCTACAGGTTGGGATGATGATGATGATGATGATTTGAAGAAAACTTTACTCCTACCTACACGTATTTCAAAGAGGTTGAGGGCGTGTTCAGACAATTTTGTGCTTTTCAGATTCAATAGATTTTTGCTCCAGTATTGGAAAAGTTTAGGTACACGTTGAATAAGAAGTGAAGTGACGTTACATTTCATTTTTATTGCTGAGCCGATCTTAGGGAATAAAATAAAAACATCGATCCACATTTTACACTTTATTTAACATCATTCATATAACAATAATTTCAAGAGGCCCGCACGGGACGAGCCCTGCAGGGATGAACAACTAGCAGCGGCGTAGCGTCAGATATTTTCGTGATAAAGCCAAAGCAAAGATCGCATATAAGTATCTTTCATAAATCATGTATGTCCTGTAGTCCTATTTTGTAAATATTGGGCAAACCGATGGAATAGGGTTTTAAGGACGCTTCGCCACTGAACTAATAGTCTAACGGCAACATACGAAAACACCGAAACAGCGTCAACGAATACAGGTTAATACTGAAGGTTAACACATATTATATCTTATGTTTAGCCCGCACCTAACGCCATATTGTCTAACAATCGCAATCTAAATCGCTTTCGGTAGAAACAGAAACGCGCTATTACGAAATTCGAAAATCGAAGTTCGCTTTGTGCCGTCCCTCTCACACTGAATAATATTAGCGTCAGCGTGTCGGCAAAAAACGAAGTTAGAATTTTGCACTCCGTAGTCGGTACTGGCCAGATGCGGATGCGATCACGCGCAGGACCAGATTCAGGGATTCTGGAGCTACAGCCCCGGGGTCTCCACAAGGTAGCCCCACCTACACAATAGACTATTGAATAGAGGTTTAAAAATACCCAATTTTCGACGACTTCGCAACTCTTCCGCTTTTTACAAAATAATTTTTCGCCTCCAGGCCATTAAATCCGGCCCTGGACCTATACTACGCGGTGTATAATTCGAATTTCGTATCTTACCGTCCCGCTGACGCTAATATTATTTAATACGAGAGTGAGAGGGACGGTACGATACGAATTTCGAATTTGGTAGTAGCCCACCTGACCTTGAACTTTAAAATGCGAACTTTCGTAGCGTGGCGCCCTGCTTACGCTTATAGCATTTAATAGGAGTGTGAGGGACGGTATGATACGAAATTTCGGATTATGCAGCAGGGCTACTACGAAATCTGAAACTCGAAGTTCGTATCGTACCGTCCCTCTCGCTCTCGTATTAAATAGTATAAGTGTCAGAGGGACTGCACGACACGAACTTCGAGTTTCGTAGTAGCCCTGCAGTAGCCCTCACTGGTCGCGCGTCAGACAATACAACCTCTAGCCTTGACACCATTAGAACCATCTCGCTTTACGACAGTAGAGTTACACAGAACTTATGACAACAGGAATAGGAATTTCATAGTGTACCGGGTGGGCCCTGTAACAGGAGCAAAAAAATAAAACAGGTTCTGCTTCTCAAATGGAACCACTTTAGTTCTGCAACTTTCAAAAATTAAGTAATTATATCATTATGTTTATTTCAAACGAATTCAATGTACGGCATCCAATATTCTAAATGACATCGCCTGTCACGTAACAAAATGACGGATTTCGCAATACATTGCTTGTCATAATATAAGTTATTTTTAAAAAGTTGTAGAACTTAAAAAAAAGAGTGGAATCTGTAGTTTATATTTTGATCCTGTTCTGTAACCTTGTATATTAGTTAGCCCGTTGCACCTTACTCCATTTCAATGAATCTGACAATCCTGTAGACACTTCCAGCCAACTAATATCAACACCGGGTAGGCTAGGTCTTCGTGATGTGACTATTTTTATTTTTTGATTCCTTTTAGATTATAATCACATCAACAGGGACATATATAATTAAATTAAGTGTGCCCACGTTAGGGTGTCTTAAATGTCTAGAAAATTTACAGATTCTATTGAAATGTAGTTTAAGTGTAATGGTGACCGTTACTGCGGAAATTAACAAAATAAGGTGTATGAGGGGACTGAGAGATGCGCGGAGCGGGTACATGGTAAGCGTAAAGCTCTGATTAGCATGCGCGGCTGTCACATGCGCAGAATTTAACGGTCAGCGCTATACCTAATGAAGGTTTAAACAGAGGCGAAATATCGCTAGATGGCGTTAGTATCTTGAGATCCGCTTTACGTTTGACGTTTGCTCGTGATTGGTTAAATAACTAAATGAGCCAATCGCACGCAAACGTCAAACGGATTTCACGATACTAACGCCATCTAGCGATATTTCGCCTCTGTGTAAACCCTCATTGGGTAAACAAGTAAGGTGCTAAGATAACCCTATACTGGAAACTGTAATAGTAGTGGAAAAACAATGAAATTCGAAAATGATAAAAAAATGTTTCGTACGGAGGTAAAACCTTGCGACTTAACCTTCCAGCATACAAAACTTAAATTTGTCTTTTCAAATGAAAATATTTTTCAATTGTATTAGTAATCATAATCAGCAGCCTTACTTAATGTGAGTAAAAATTTATCATACAGGCTTTTTAGCTTGCATGACATATCTATATAGGTAGGTAAAGTACGTGAGGTGAATTTTACCAATTTTCGACCCCCTCTTTTCCCCTGATGAGATGGCATTATGTTTAGCTTGACTCACGTAACTTATGGACGCCCTCTAATTTAAATTATTTCATGTAAGTAACTCGCTTGACAATATTACCTAGAAAAGTCTTTCCGTACAGGATCCACAGTCTCACGAGGCCTCGAAAGGTCCAATATAGTTAGGTAGGTAAGGTACCCTTTTGTCAGTTCTGTTAGCTATTTGGTCGGTCTGGTATCACGTATGGTAGGTAGGGTGGCGGTAGCAAAACTGAAATGTGCAACGGCGAGAGAATATACACTTTTCAAGCATTTATTTTAAATCTTGAAGGATGTAGGTACAGATTGTCATTCAACATCGTTGCACATTTGGAAATAACAAGTGTAAACAGTAACATTGTGATCGTGAAACCGATGCGTTTTAGTCAAATCAATTATTAAACAATAAAATAAATAAATATGCTGTTTGAAGTGACAAGAAACACACACGATAGCGTACCTAGCTATCAAAATAGCGTGCTATTAAAATTTACTGAAAAGCAATCAAATCAGTTTGAACGTTTTAAAATGAACAGCAAACATGGACATGAGAAATGTAAGTGTTTAACCTGTCCGATGCATTGAAAAGGTTAAAGTGTGATCAATATGAAGCTGTGTCGATATTAGTAGTAGGTAGCTAGTGAGCTAATATTACAATGATAAGGTGACAAGTGAAGTGACTAGTATCATTACTGCTATGTTTGCACTAATGCGATTAAGCTATCTGTTCCATTTAATTTCGTACACAATATTATAAAAATGTATGTTAAAAAGGATTTTGGAAAATGAACTATATTACACTATGATACCAGTGTCCTATTTTACGAAGTTACAAGTTACAATTCACAAGCGGTAGTCTTTGTTTAACAGTATGCATTGAAAAGAGACTTGACCGCTTGTAAATTGTAACTTGTAGCTTCGTAAAATGGGCCACAGGTGTTTCTACTATACATGCAGCATAAAAAAACTGTGCTCAAAAGTTAAGAAATATCTATTTGCAGTCAATAGAAGGGAGTTTTACATTTTTGTGCTGCTAAATCGACATTAAAGGAAGAATTAAAAGGAAATCCAATTTATTTAGGTAATTAAGCTAAAAGAACTCATATTTTGAACAATAACCCACATATCACTATTTATTATACTTCAAGCCGTAAGGTTAGCTTGCTGCAAGTTTTTGAGATACATAGATTTAGGAAACTGTTCTATCTAGATATAGACATAACGTCGTAGTAAAACAACAGTGCGCATGTTTTTTTTAAATAGGTAACTTAAAAGTAACTTCATTACAATAAATAATATATTTTTGTAAATAATTTTACACACTCAAATCGCTTTCCAGCCGTGTGAGAGTAATGAAATAATTATAAATACCTATATAATAATATCGTAAAATATCCACTTGTATTTCGGTGACTCGATGTCGTGTAACATGGCTTTCGTGAATGAAATATGCTTGTAGATAAACGAAGCGGCTCGATAAATGCTTCTTATAATATAGTTAGGATATGAATAAAGCTCTGGCATAGTAGAAAACATCTATAGCGCTAATTTAGCTACAATATATCCTACTTTTTTATATTCGAAAATTATCTGGGTCAGTGAGTATGTAAGTCAACAAAAATTATAAAACTAACAAGCTAAATCTATTGCTTATAATTAAACTTACATCTACATGTAATGTAAGAAAACAGGTAATTGCAGGAATACTACATTACATTTTAATGGTCCTCTACTATGTATTTTGTTTCCTATATAAAAGTTGTTGTATGCACGGTCGAAATATTTTACAACATGTGAATTATGATCGGTAGAAGAAATTGTACCTATTTTATTCACAAATTGAATGTTCCTAAATTTAGGACAATGTAATTACATTTAATAGATTTAAGACTAATAGTGTGTGTCATCATCATTTTTTTACTGGAAATGAAAAAAAAATACGCCATCCAAATACAAAGGCCTCTACATGTTAAAGTTCCCGCCAACGTTATGTAGCCGACATACATACTGTCGGTGCGTCACCGATTGTACATATAGAGTTCAGTAGTAACGGCAAATTGTATATGGAATTAACGTTAATTTTTACTTTTATCGACTAATAAGTACTAATTTTACTTTTTTACGCAACTTTTCCCTTTAAGAAAATTTTAAATAAAATAAAACTTAAGAAATAATAACGTCTTCAATTTGTTAGGGCATGTACTTACGCAGTAATAATTGATTTTCACATCAAATTGACATTATTAATTGATGCATATATTTTAATGCTATCATGTGGCCAGGAACAGGACAAACCTTTCCTTTTTATTTATGTTCAACAACATTTCAAAATTGCCTCACAGTTTCTGCGATATTTTTCACCAGAACTAAGTATTATTATTATTTACAATTTTTCAATTTTATCATTATGCATATTTAAAATAAAATAAAATCTAACAACAAGGTACAAAATATTTTCAAATTCTAATACAAATCAACAGCAAAAATATGTTTACTTCGGACACTACATATAAAAAAATTAAGAAATTTAACCTTGACCAGCATTTGAATTTAACCTTTTCAATCTTCTAGCAATGATAATGATTGATTTGATATAACTTATAATTTTTCTTACATGTATCTGTGCCTATATTGTGAGTTTTTTTTGTAAAAAACATTTCAAACACATTCACTTGCAAGTTCCCAATATTACAAGAACAGTTTGTCTCTGATAAGCGCCGCTAGAGGCGCTGTTAGATTTTCTATAGTAATCAGATGCTGACGAATACATTCGAAACAAATTTATTGTTTTAAACCTTACGATCTATCGTCTGCAGTATTTAATTAGGTTAACTGATTCTTGACAGTAGTCAGGATTTTTGTAACTAGTATCTAAAAGTTTTTCGTAACAAATTGAGATCATAATTGAATATTCGTTACTTTTATTTATAAGTCTACTACGTCAAAATTATGCACGAGCCAAAAGCTTTAAGGTTAAATAAAAAAAAGATACTTAGCTATCTGTTTTGTCCTCCAATTAAGCTTTACTTACATTATGTATAGCGATGCTTAGTATCATAAATCGTTATATTGTATTATAATTTAACCGTTTTATATTTTTGGCTACAAGGATCAAAACAGATGATTAAGTAAAAACAATATTTTATTGTCGCATTGATAGGTAATGCCTACTTTATATATACAGCATAACATAATTTATATTTATAGACAACCATGTTACGTTTAAATATTTAAACATTAATTAAGCTTTATTCAAACATGCTTACCCTTTTTACACTTTGTCAAAAAATTTAACAAAATTATATAATAATTAACAATTAAAGTGCAAACTGATAATTTTTAAATCATTTCAATTTATGTAAAATTCAAATATTTTTTATTAGTATTATGCATTTATATGGACATTTTCTGATTTATTTAAATAATTTATTCGATGGACTTAAGGACAATGGCGGACCAATAAAACCCATAAGACCAATTTAAATAAATTTACTACACCCACTCTTTAATTAAAAATTGGCATAGATAATTTAATAGGACATTTATAACATTTTAAGATCGATATACCTACTACAAACAAAGAAAATAACCCTTAACTTTTTAACCAACGATGTGTTATAATTTTTTCCTCCGCAACCAGGTGTTATTGTATTAAATTATTTATTTATTTTATTCGAAATATGATAGAAAGTGGTTAGAGAAGTTCGTCTAAATAGACCTTGAACACCATTTACCTTGGAACTTACTAATCATTTTATTTGAACACTGCTCAAAGATCACATAAATTTATGTAGGTACACTTTGAACATCGCTGAAATGTATTGAAAAAAAAAAAAAAAAAGTCTTGCATTTCCAATCATTCCTTGAAATATTCAGAAGAAATTTTATTTTTAACACCGTCTTCAAGCCAGCCACTCCTCGGTTAAAAGGTTAAAGAGTCGAATAAATATTATAATTTATATTTGAGTATTTTAATGAGATCACAGGCAGGATATCAGGGATAGGAAGAATCGTAAACAATATGGAGGTATTTTTATCGGAAAAATTACTTTTTCAGTCAATATTTAGTATACATGGAAGATCAGGAAGTTTATTTGTTTTTGTTTTTTTAACCGTAATTTTTATAGTGCAACAAAGCTATAAATTTTTAAAGCAATCACGCTTGAAAGAGACGAGCATTCTGAACACACTCACATGAGCATCGATTTCGGATTGAATTTGGACTTGTTTTTAGTTTAATTTTATAAGTACCTAAAATATTTATTTTTAATACCTAGTAGGAAATACCTGCAGACATTTATTGTTAGATAATTCGTCAAATTTCGATGCTTTTGTTGTATGGAAAATATTATTTCGATAAAATTTATAATATGAATAATGTCATGAAGTATCGTCGAATGTTTTAAAAAAATAAAAAAATAAAATTTAAACTGTTTATTTAAATAATGAAAGGTTTCATGTAATCCCAAATGCAATGTTTAATCTTGAACCTCATACGTAGAAACATAGCTAGAAGTTACACCTAACTGTTTTAAAATGGGAACTAATTATAAGAAGAATTAAAGAACTTTGAACCGGTACAGTCAAGTGCAAATATATCGACACGGCCAAAGTTACAAAACATGTATACAGGACTTTAACATTAAGTGCATAAAGTCCTGTATACACATTTTTGTACCTTTGGTCGTGTACCTTTGTACTTGACTGTACGATACGAATACAGAAATCCAACCCCAATATACGAGATTGCGAGTATAGATAGGCCTTTTTTACCCGACCTACCCGAAGGAGGGTTAATTGTTCAGTCAGCGCCTAAGTATGCGATTAATACCTCGCATTGTATGTTTTTAATAATAATAAGTGTTTTAGTACTTCTCGTAAGTAAAAGAAAAAAGGAAGGCATGATAAAGGATTACTTAATTTAGCCATTTTGTTAAAGTTTTCTTTTATGCTGATCTTTACAAATGAGTGTCTTGTTATTTAGAGCCTAAAACTATTGTACTTTAATAAACACTGTTTACAGCACTTTTAAAACAAGAAAAAATACGTCTAAGTATTTTAAAAGTAGTAAAAGATAATCCAGTGCATCTAATGAAATTAAAAGCCATGAAAACGGTCAGAACTTAAAAGATCAAAAGAATGCCTCAAAATTTCTACTTCCATTTGACCTGACAGACAGTTTCTTTGTCTCTATTTGTAGGTATCTAACTAAGATAGCTGACCGATTTTCATTGCTATTAACTATAAATATTATGGAATAGCTAGCTTTCCTATGTATTGTGTGTATTGTAAAAAAAATTAGGCCTTCGCTTCGCTATATACTTACCTTCCTAAATCAGGACTATCAAGTGTAATGCGCTAGTCCATTTATTTCAGCGTTGCAATACAGAAAACTAAATAATTAATATCGTTGCATTTCATGTGAATGTAAAGTGTTATATGAAGTAGATATATTCATTATGTAACTTAAAAATAACACGAAACTTAGGTAAATGTTTAATGTCAATCAATCATACCAATTTTTCAACAAATCATATTCAACATGAATGCATTTACTATCTACAAAAACCTACGTAACATACTCGTAGTTATTTAAATACATACTTACGCATAGAGATATCATTTACATATCGGATAGCGGAACAACATCGATGTTTAATTCATCATAAGACAATGGCATTATGTAGTAGAAAACTTATCGCAGTATCTGTCTAAAATATGTTTCACTAGCATAAAGTTCGCGATAATCACAAAAATAGTATCTACAAAGATTTATAAGTAGGCCAACGTACGTAAAATAGAAGAGAACATCTATTTAATTTATATCAATCGTTATTAAATAAGATTCAACATTTAATTAAATTGTCTATGATTATAATTAATGCCACTGGCAATACCGCGTCAGAGTAGCCAACATAATAAACACGACACCACAGATAATACATGTAAGGGTTTAATGCGGTTCTTTGGTTGTCTAGCACTGTTACCACTTTTTCGTTTTATCGTGAACATAAAGCAGTACAATCTTAGTGAAATATAAGAGAGAGGACAAGGTGATCAAGTTTATCAAAACACGTACCTATTGTCAAGACGCTTTTCGATATGTTTGAGCACCTTGGTCGCTTTATATTAAACTTTGACGTAATTGTAACTGGTTAGGACTTTAGATTAATGATTTTATTCACGTTCCACTTTTATCAAATGCCTGCGTCCTGTGAAATTGTCGACGTTTGTCGAACGTGTGAACCCAGCCAGATACAGAAAAAGTGCCAAAAATACATTCATATTTGCCACTCACTGGCGCATATTATAGCTAGATGTAGTATTAGCAAAGAACAAGGTAACTATCCCAAAAGAAAACCACTAGATTATACTACTGTAAAACGAGGATGTTTGCGTGCCCCTCAGCAGTGAGATTATGCTAACGCCAATGTATAAGCAGCAGAAGTAGATGAGCGGCTCCGGTGCTCAAAATTATGAAATGATGACACACGACTACCTACTGCCAAGGTAATAAGGGAGTGTTTAGATCGTTTTCAGCACCATGACTGCTAGTCTATTTCTGTTGCTGACTGTACAAACCGGTTTGCACCAGCCTGTGAGAAGGCACGCAAAAACCGTCGTGCCGATGTAGTATCGAAGCAACTGAATCGTAACCCACTGTGGAACCTTTTCACAAAAAAGTCAGTGTCATCGCATTGCTTGGCAAAGGAATAGGTACATTATGAAACTTATTGTGAGAATGATCTACGATGGATAGGAATCAATATGATGGTATATTTTAAACGTCCACAATCCGACGTTAATTCACATCGAATCATTCGTTGATATTTTTTTTCTTAAATGAAACAAATTATTTTTAACCTCGTGAGAATCTGTGCATGTATGTACAGTCACCAGCACCAATATCTGACACAACAAGCGTGCATAAATATCTGATACGACTCTATTTCTAGGGCCGGAAGGACGTGTCAGATATTTTTGCACGCTCCGCTGGGGCAGATATTAATGCTGGTGACTGTACTAACTTTCGGATATTAGTCAGCAAATGTCAACTTTTTTTGACAATGACATTAAATTTCAAATTCAGATAAATACCTAATCAAGAACATTTAAGCCTCCTGGATCTCCCGGTCCTCACTTGAGGACATAAAAAATAATAATTTGAACTTTACTTGGTTGATTTTGGGTTCAAATTGTGAAAACAGAAATTTTATGTCGGGCCCCAGGAGGATAGAGCTTGTCTAAAATGACGCGCCCTACCACCGCATTTACGCACATGAACATATTTACAAAATACGGGCGGAATACACACATAAATGTCATTGTTATTGGTCATTTAGTTCCCCGTTAGACCCAGGCGGTTATTGTAGGATTTGCTGTCTAACTTCTTAGTCATAATCAACTGATTTAGTTGAGGGACGCGTCATTTTAAGGTAGACAAGCACTACCACAAGACAAATCCTACGAGGTTAAAATTGAATGTAGTCTGAATACAGCGTTAGTATTAAGCATGAAGCTTCACCGGGTTTAATAGGCGGAGATGCAGTCAGGCGGGTTGAAGTTGCCGAAGATGTTAAGCTCGTAGAGGCTGGCGAAGGTGATGAAGAGGAGGTACCAAATCATCAGCACCACGCCGTACTTGCGGTCCAGCTTCCAGCCGTTGGCGTGCGTCGCCACCACCAGGAACACCACCGTCGAGAACAGAGAGAACGTCGAGTACACCAGCCCTGGGGACACACAGTTATTACCATTATCTTCATCAGCCGGAAGAAGTATAAGGAAGAAGTACCGTTTTTGGCCACCTCAGCACCATTTTTGGCCGGGTGACATTTGAAGTAACATATAAAAAGTTATAGTGGATGTTCGCTGAAGCGCGCGTGGACTGTTTTTACTCCACCATGCGCAAGAGGTGTGCGTCTCTGGTGCGCAGGGTGCGGGGCAGCGCCAACAGCGTCCTGAACATGATCGCGAGCAGATGGGACTGCCCGTATATAAAACGCTGTTGTGCCATCTCTAGTGGGATGGTTAAATAAGGAATTATTTTCATAAATTTAATTTTGTTTTTATTTCATTTTATTTATTGTAATTTTTACTAACATAGGTTAAGATAAACTGTTTAACAAAATGAGTCGTAATGTTACTTGAATAAATTAATTTAATTATTATTATTATTATTATAGTATTAAAACAAGTTTAGTGAGTTGTCAAAAGTTTATACTGAAATCCCTACAAATATTATAAATGCGAAAGTAACTCTGTCTGTCTGTCTGTTAAGCTTTCACGTCGAAACCACTGAACCGATTTTAATGAAATTTGGTATATAGGTCGTTTGAACCCCAAGGATCAACATAGAATACCTTTTATTCCGGTAGAGGGCGCCACCGCGCGATAACCTAGATCCGCGCAGACGAAGTCGCGGGCATAAAGCTAGTGAATAAATAATTTATTGAATCAGGCGTTACTTTGCGGAGGTCCATATCAATGAACTTACCTTAATGTATAAGGTCGCGGGTGAGTAAAGAAATTCTTATAGTTCATTAAAATGAATAAAGTTTGTAATGTTTTATTACTAATTATTGTTACTATAAATATATTCAAACGTGTATTTAAACAATAAATGGCTATAAACGGTACAGTGGCCACAAACGGTAGGTACTTAAGCCCTACTGCTGAACAAAGGCCTCCCCCTTAGGACGCTACAATAAAGGACAACTCGCCTGTACCGGTTTCCTGTAACTCTCATGATGTCGTCAGTCCATTTAGTGGGAGGTCTGCCAACTCTTTGTCTTCCGGTTCGTGATCGCCACTCGAGGACTTTTCTCCCCCAACGGTTATCTGATCTGTTCTTCGAGCGATGTGGCCAGTCCATTGCCACTTCAACTTGCATATTCTTTGAGCTATGTCGGTGACTTTAGTTTTTTAGGTCTTCGTTAAACAAAGTGCCTTAGAATTAATCAGAGTTATTTCATCAGATAAATTAGTTTAAATGACTTTAAAAGTATTTGAACGGAATTTCCGATCCAAGATATAGTCACCAGCTTGACATCGTAACATTGTAACTCTGAAAAATATTGAGCTCTTCAGTCAGAACTAACCAAACCACCAGCTAAAATATTCCGGATATTGTTTTAAGACATGACAGTCTAGTCTAGGTGTTTAATTTAATACCTTTTACAGGATGCTCCCAATAGCCACCTCAATACGGACTTTACAATGCTTACTAATATTTATGATTAAATGCGAATGTGCCTTGCCATTTGTGTGAAATTTGGCATGAATATAGCGTTAGGACATGGGATAGTTCAGTTTTATCCAGAATAACTGTTAATTTCCTGCAGGATAGTGATAAGATAAACACAAATTCTTCGCAAATGGAATCGCGTAAAACAACAAAGGCTCCCAGTAAGTGTAAACAAACTTTATTACATCTGTCATCACATCACTGCCGTCACGTATAAAATGAAAGAAAGAAAGAAAGAAAGAAAGAAACATTTATTCGTGGCAAACATAAGAACAATGAATAAAAATAAAAAATAAGAAAAAAAATGAAAAAATGAAAATGAAATGTAGACAATCTGGTGTGAATCAAGTTGTTACGCGGTAAAGTTGCTGGTGCCACGTCACTGCACGATACATTGTTCGCTGCCAGGCCCTATACTACAAAGTGCAAAATTCGAGCTTCGTATCTGGCCGTCCCACTGACGCTAATATTATTTAATACGAGATTGAGAGGGATGGTACGATAAAAACTTCGATTTTCGAATTTCGTAGTAGCCGCCCAGGTACCTTTGCTGATGACGTTGACTTGCGAGCCGGGTTGGATGATGGCGGTCTGGATGAACCACGGCAGCCCGAGGCACACCAAGATGTCGAACACGTTGGATCCCACAGCGTTGGACACCGCCATGTCGCCGTACCTGCAAATAATTGATTAGCTCAAAGATTTAGCCCGTTTAGCCCGTTAGTTTTAATTGTTTCACGGTTTACATTAGTAGGACCCTCTACTCCTACGGAGATGGATACAACTCCATACCGACTTATAGCCAAGATGTTATGTTAATTTAATTTGAATATACAATACTAACTCTAAGTTCATAGGTCTTTGTTACTAACCTAATATGGACTTTTAGTACAATTAAATATTTTATTTATTAGACATGATAGTGACGGGTCCATTAAAGGTAATCACGGTGATCCGTAAAAATATATTTATTTCTGGGTTGAGTCGCCTTAAGAGCCAAAGACTAGGTTCTTGCTTTTATTTACTTCATTTTAGTTTTCAAAGTTTATATGAGGTGCGTTATAGGAGACAGCGGCGTGGAGTCGAGATAAATTCATTACGGAAGACTGCAGGGCTACTACGAAACTCGAAACTCGCTGTCGTGCGGTCCCTCTGACACTTATACTATTTAATACGAGAGCGAGAGGGACGGTACGATACGAACTTCGAGTTTCGTAGTAGCCCTGCTGGGAAGGGAGGGCCCAGAGAGAGCCGGACTCTGACCGGCTAAAAAACCCGCTGCACGTTCCCAACTCCCAGCTTACTAAGTACAGGGAGAAGAGCGTTGGAGGGGCTTTTTATTCATTTGCTGGAAAACTGGCAGAGGAGCTGTGGGGTGCCTGAGACATTCTTTTTTTCTGTTGATTCCCATTGGTTTCTTGAGTATCTGGTTAGTATCTCACCCCTCCTTGATGACGGCGAGCGAGGAGAGCGCGTCGGGCACGGACACGCCCGCAGCCACAAACGTCAGCCCCATCACCGTGTCAGGGATGCCCAGCGTGTAGCCTGCATACACACGCGCAACTCAAAAGCTTTGACACTAATCGGGGACCCCAAGAGTCCATTTACTGGTACGCGGAGCGTTACTATCTTCGGTCAGAGAAGCCTTGTCACTTTGAAGCGCTATGACGTTTGTAGTACTTCGTAAATTGTACAGTGGTTTGCATGAATTTGAAACGCCGTAAGAAATTGTCATGCTCGGGATATGGAATGGAAGAAATAAATAAATAAATAAATATCAGGGGACAATTCACACCAATTGACCTAGTCCCAAAGTAAGCTTAGCAAAGCTTGTGTTATGGGTACTAAGCAACGGATAAATATAAAAATAAAGCAAAAAGAAAGGAAAGGAGAAAGAAGAAAGGATAAATAGAAAGCTTGCATACTCAATATATACTCGTACCTACTAGTCACACGCATGTTTCGGAGACTAAGCAAAGGTTCAGAGTTCACGCGCTTTGATATGCACGTCGTCTTACAATGTCTGATTGCTTCGCATATTCGTGCGAAAACAAGCAACCCGCTTTACATTTGTTAAAAATTAACTTTGTTTTAATTGCTGCTTGCCGGATCAATTGTTAGCGTTGCAAAAAACGAACTTTGCTCGAGCCAGCTCTCGCTTGTCATATCCTACTGAGGTTTTACAAAAGGGACTACATGGGACATAATTCAAAATTTTACGTGGATTGTTTAAGTAACTCCTTTTGGATTTTGGGGTCAAAGTCTGGCAAGAGCTGGCCCGAGGTCGTAAAGCATGGCGTAGTCTGATGTTGGAGACTAAGTCCCATTTCAGGTCACTCCACCGGGTCAGTAAGTAACGGATATATAAGAAAAAATCAGAAGGCTACACAAGGGAACGTGAGTGCGAGAGTGAGGACGGTGCGCTCGTGTCTCCTCATTTTCCCTTGCCTCGCTCCGCTTTGTGTCGATTTTTCGGGCGCGAGTCAAAGGAAAGAGAAAACTAGATGTAGCGCGCAACTGAATAAATCGAGAGTGTGGATGGCTAACACTCTTGCTGCCTCCACTCGCCAAGACTCGTGCTGAGAACCTCTAGGAGGCGCCTCGCGAGAGTCTGGATGGGGCATACAACACTATAGTAAGTAGGTACAGTCATGGAACTCACCAATGATGGTAATCATCCAGACCATGAAGTAGGAGTAGAAGGAGATCCAGAGCATGGAGACGAGGAAGCTGACGGGGTACCAGCGGCCGCGGCAGTCCGGCATCGTGCGCCGGCACGCCCAGTGCACCGGAAACGCCACGTACCAGCACGCCAGCTGCACCGGCGCTGCACACAGATACTAAGTATAGTAGTTCAAGAATAGAACATTGTTCTCTAGGCCAGACGCGTAGGCCTGATGATGAGGCCTGAAAGTAAGCAGGTGTCAGCTCGGACATACATTTAGGCCTATGCGTCTGCTTCAGACTTTTGCCCGTTGTCGTTGTCTATGCACAACGTCTTTCGTGGCTGACTAGACCGGTGCGAGAGCAACATACTCGTCCACAGGCCAAAGTTAAGTTTGCGGAGGTTAGTGCAGAACTGCCTTGATGTCGTTTCTGTTTCTTGTCAGCTTGGAATTGGTTAATTTATTTATTTATTTATTTATTTATGTATTTGGGCACAAACGGTACAATAAAACTTACATTGTAAACAATTACATCAAACATTAACCAACAAAGTTGCCACAGGTTATTAATTCCCAATAATAAAGTATGAAACGGGTAAAGAAATAACAAACACACAAAGAAAAGAAAAAGGCTACGACTTGCAAAAAAGAGAACGTGCATATAACCCATTCTCAAAAAAATGGCATAACATTACTTAACTACTACTAATGACAGTCTTATATTTACTAAGAGAAATGCTAAATATATCAATATCAGAGAATTTGCTGTTATACATTTTACAAACTCGTTTAATGAATGAGTTCGCAGCATATTTGCGATGAGTAAAGGGTACATGAAGCATACAATTAAGATTTCTCGAATTCAGGCGAGGTACTCTCAAACCTAATTTACTCAAAAGATACGGGGAGTCAATCTCATTTAATAATATTTTTAATAACATGACCTGATCTCTGAACGTGCGCCTACTCTCGAGAGATGCAATTTCCACATCAAAATGTTTTCCAGATCGCGAAGCTTTAAAGTTTAAATGTTTTATTAGTTTATTTTGAATTCTCTCAATTGAGTCCCTGTAAACGTTATACTGAGGATTCCAAACCGCCGAAGAATATTCCAGGATTGGCCTCACCAAGGAGTTATAAAGAATTAAAATAGTATTAGGGCTCTGGAACTCCCTTCCAGTCCTAAGTACGAAACCCAGTAGTTTAAAGGCCCTATTAGTAATGTTATGTATGTGCTCACAAAAAATTAACTTACTATCAATGTACACTCCTAAGTCCTTTACAGTTGTTGTCCTCTGTACAATTTCATTATTTAACACATAATCATATTTAATAACATTATTTTTTCTGGTAAAGGAGATCACGTTACATTTTTTAACATTCAAATGTAGAGCGTTATCTTTACAATATTGGCCAAGCCTATTTAGATCAGTTTGTAACCCCGAACAATCATCAGCAGTTTTAATAATCTTAAATATTTTTTATCATCTGCGTAAAGTAAGCAGTTACTAGATTTAAACTGAGAAACTACATCATTTATAAAAATATTAAAGAAAAGCGGTCCCAAATGAGACCCCTGAGGGACTCCGGAAGGAACAGGCACGATAATAGGAAGCCAGCAATCGCCGTTCCATCTAAAGCGAATAAAGTGCTCTCTCGAAAATAGAAAAGGAAATAACAAACACAAATAAATGAAAAAAACATTGATATTACGTAAAAACGAAATAACCCCTCGCCTTTTTTACCACTGTCAATTTGGCAAAAATTAACTCTGAGGATCCGAAACGTGTTAAGATTTTGTATGTCGTTTATGATACTTGTACTTCTGAAGATTTTCTGGTGCTGGATTTCGTCAAATTCGTTTTCATTTGTTTTTTTTTATTCATAGATAACAGGTTGTCTTACTGGCTCCGATGGGCTTGACGAGTGGATCCACAGCGGTTTCCGGATTATACTCCTTAGCTTTGTAGTACGCAGGCGCGGCGGGAGCAGCCTGCAACACACAACATGTTATTGTAATTGTCTGATGTGAACATCTCGAATACCTAAGCTGAATTTTAGTAGTTTTGACTCCGCACTCCCCCTTGTCAGCAAAAGTAAGTAAAGTTCTAACTTTTGAATCTGGAATCACTCGCTAAGCTCGTCATTATAGAACCTTTCATTAACTCAGGATTCAAAATCAACACTCGCAGAAAAAGAACTTTGCTCTCTTCTTGCACATATAACTAGTCAAAAGAAAATAGATCCGCGGTCTCCATTCAATAACTTTTTGGCCACCTGTTCCGAATGAATCTCACGTGGCTCCTTTTTTATTTTGGGTGCTGTGTTTTCGTCGAGTTGTTACCTGAGGGGCGGGCTGTGGCGGCTGCTGCGGCGGCGAGGTGGCTTGGGCGGCTTCTGGTGCCGCCGGCGGCGCGCCGTAGTCACCCCAGCTGCTGGCGGGCGCAGCTGGCGCAGCCGGCTGAAACATAAACAATGTCAATTTAGGGTCTCTCCAAAATTATCCATGGGAATCGGCTTTAGTCCATCAAAACACTTTTTATGTCCACGCAATAAGAACGAAAACGACGTCGATCGGTTCGCTAGACTCGAAACGACGATTAACGACGGGAGACGTCTTTTTCGCTCTTATTGCGTGGACATAAAAGGCGTTTTTTGGTCGGCTAAAGCCGGTTCCGTGTCGATTGATGTGGGGAGACCCTTAGGAGAGATTGTGTCCAATAGGTTACATCCGAAAAGCTTCTATTTCGTCCGTCAGTGGAATGACGGCATTTTATTGAAATAATAGGAAAAACAGAACATCACTACACCTATCCTACATAACATAATTACACCTACATAAAAACTTAATACTAAATTCAATCTAAAAAAGGCAGCATTCCCTCATTGAATGGCCATTAGTTTTTTGGTCTCAGATGGGCTACTACGAAACTCGCAAATCGAAGTTCGTGTCGCACCGTCCCTTTCACTCGCGTATTAAATGACACAAGCGTCAGCGGGAGCGGGACAGCAATATACGAAGTTCGAGTTTTGCACTTCGTGGCATAGGGCCTTGTAGTGTTGACCAGTACCGCACACTGAATCTACCGAACAACGGCTAAACTGATAGTGTCTTTTTCAACCTCGACATTGGCGGAATCATCGATAGTATCGACGGAGCTATACTTTCAAGAATTGAATTGAATTGAATTGTGTCGACCAGGCGCTTTTGCAAGAAGTGCTTTATCAGTTAGATTATTAGAAAACATTGGACACCTATTTTTCGTTTGCCAATCAAACAAAAGTTATGAAGATTTTAGCCCGTTAAAGTTCCTGGTGACGTCAGCTTTACCTATGGCCTCTCAAGTAGAGGATCAAGGGTTCAAACTCGAGCTCGTACCTCTTAGTTTTTCTAAATAAATTCATATGCGAAATTACGATTACTTTTGAAATTTAGGATGAGCTTTAGGCACGGCGAAGGAAAATATGGTGAGGATACCTTTCGGAGGATTCAATTGTGTGTTCAACCTCAGTGTGAAGTTCCCAATCCACATCATACATACATTACATAGATACCCGAGTGGGAACTATGGCCCAAGCCCTCTCGTTCTGAGAGACCTATGCCCTGCAGTGGGACGTTATAGGCCGTGATGATGACTTACCTGTTCACCCCAGGAAGCGTTGGGGTCCCAGGTCTGTGCCGCGGGGTCCGCGTTGTACCCCACGTTGTCGTATGCGCCGTTCGTGTTGTACGCTGATAAAAAAATAGTTTGTAATATAAATTTCGCGGCTGATTTCACGTTGAGCGGAATCGCCAATATGACTTACGACAAATATTCGGCGTGATCAGTGTGAAACTTCGGTTAGCGCTTGAAAGAAGTTCGGTTGTACACTAAAACGTGACATAACTACGGAAGTGTGTTGGTGCCTAATTGAAACAGTCGAAGTGAGTTGCTATCTATTCGAAGAGGGAAACGTATTCACAGCATTTCTTAGGAAACATATCAACGATCCAGGCTTACGTATCGACGATCGAGCGTTACGTATCTACGATCGAGCGTTACATATCGAGGATTGAGGTTTACGTATCGACGATCGAGCTTTACGTATCGACGATTGAGCTTTACGTATCGACGATTGAGCGTTACGTATCGACAATCGTTACGTATCGACGATCGAGCTTTACGTATCAACGATCGAGCGTTATTACAGGAGACCTGATTTTGTTATTTGCATTATGTTATTTTACAATAAATGTATTATTTTCCAAATAACTAAAATTTGACCATGTGGCCCTCCCCTCAGCTATAAGCTGAATCTGACCTTTATCAAGGGCTAAAACCAGCGCTGTGTGTGGTGACTGTATGTGTGTAGGGAACTGACCAGGCGCCTCCTGCAGGGTGGTCTCCTTAGTCTGTCCCTCGACCTGGGCGTAGGAATCCCCGGGCGCCGCCGCCGCGGCCGCGCCGCCCGCGCTCCTGCTTGTAGTCACATAATTAAAACAATATGGAAACTTAGGGCCTGTTTTTCCACTCACTGTCAAATTTTATGTGACTGATATTATGTGATGCTGTTTCTATTTATTTGGACAAAAACAAACAGAGACGGCATCACCGATATCTGTCACATAAAATACCTATACCCAAAGAATGGCCTTTATACTTACAAACCTATTAGTTATAAACAGTGGGGTTTGGCTAATGAGTAAATAAATGTATGAATAAAAGAATTATATGTCTTAATTCTGCAAAAATCTAGTTCGAGCGGTCTGCAATTAGTGTTTTATCTCGCATAAAACGAAGTCGTCGGTCGGTCGTTATAAAATAGCAAATAGGTTTTTCCAATGCATTACCAGTTACATACGAGTATACTAAGTAAGGTAATTTAAATTAAAACCGTAACATCAGAAAGTTGCAATTTTCTTAAGTCCATAGTGATTCATCTATCTCAAACAACGCCATCTCTCGGCGAGCAGCCGGCAATACCTGTAGGTGACGAGGGCAGCTTGCTCGTCGCGCGAGGGCAGCTTGAAGGGCAGCGGCAGCGTCAGCGCCCAGCGCTCCAGCGTCGAGTTGAAGCGCAGCGCCACGCAGTACACGCAGTACATTATCAGCATGAACAGCGCTTCTGGCCTGCGTGACACGACGTAATGGTTAGACGCAAGCGTAGATCAAACCCACCCACCCAGAATCACCCACCTACGACACCCAGGATCATTATCATCGTCCCTAGTAGGGAGGTATTCCCAGGGGCCCTGGGGCAAAAAATAAACTAGGACCCCAACTAAACTATTTAAAATCGTTTGTTCCGTATTCGTTGTGTTCCGAATTCGACGTAGGTAGGTACTCCAGATTTGTCATTTATAGTTGGTAAGTCAGAGTCCGAGGGCCCCCCTGAGCTTGGGGGCCCCGGGGCACTGCCCCATCTAGCCCTCCGGTAGCTACGCCACTGGGGATTCCCTACCCTTAAATATTTCACTGTTGGGTATAGGCCTCTTTTTGCCACGCAAGCCCAGTGCTGGTTGGGAACTTCACACACACTATTGAATTGCTTCATAGGTTTGTGCAGGTTTCCCTGCTTCCCTGCTCGTCTTCCTCGCTCCCCTTGCCAGTTTGGATGATTTTTTAAACTTGTTATCAACTCCTTGTCTACTGAAGAGGATTGATGCAACTCTGTTGGGGAAATTTTATTTCGTTCACCGCTGCGCTACATCGCTCCGCTCCAACGTCTAAGATGCAGGTAGCCTACGATTTTTGGTGGCTTCACAACTTACACACCTTATGGTGGCACTTCACTTGGCGTTGTGTTTAGTCGTTGGATTATTGACATTTCTGTCGGTCATGGTAGATATGAAACAGTACATCGCCTATTCCCAACTCACGATTCCCAAATGTTTCATTTGCTGAACAGTTTCATTTCCTTCCACTTACCAACTCACGATTTTCTATAAAACCAAAAAAAAAACTCAGTATTTTCTTATGGCCTTATAGTAGAACACAGTAGGTAAGGTTTGTTGGTAAAACATGGTTTCATAGAAAATCGTGAATTGGAAAATGAAACAGTTTGGCGAATGAACCATTTCTGTGAATATGCCAGGTGAAGTGCCAGCATTAAGCTTAGGGTTAACTCACCAGGAGACGACGCCGTTGCAGATGGTGCAGAGCATGACGAGTATGGAGATCGCGTAGAAGAAGCAGTCCCGGCAGAGCGGCCACCAGTTGAGGTGCGACACCGTGCCCGCGCATAGCGCGCACACAGAGATCACGAACATTATGTTGAACACCGCTGACCCAATCACGCCCGACACTCCTGTCGACGTACCAACATTATAAAGAAAGAAAAAAAACATGACATAACAGAAAATACAACAGGTCGATCCATAAGAGACAGCACGAATGGATTGAACGAAAGTAATGTCATTTAGAAAATTTTGTAGGAAACTGATGCATGTCATTTTTATATTTGTGTGAAACGTATTCAAGTAGGTAGCACACAGATACTTTCATTCCTTCAGTCAGTCCATTCGTGCCAACTTTAGTGAATCAACCTGTACATACCTACATAGAAATAAAAGCAAGACTCTGCATAGAAATAAAAGCAAGATTCAACATTAATTTATATAATTTTTTGTATGTGGCAACTCTCTCTTGGCTTTCAAAAATACACGCAGTAGCACATCGAGTTTGTTTTTATTAATTTTAAATATAAAAACCACAGTCAGAACCCTCAGTGTTTCTAGCCGGTGATAATCCGGCACTGTCCGGGTAATCCCTTCCCGGCCAGCTATAATGGTTTTTCCCGACTGCACGCTCCTATCCCCCATTTCCTATAAAAGCATCTCATATACATTTTGAAAACTAGAATCAAGTAAATAAAAGCAAGGACCTAGTGTGTATGGGTCTTCAGGTGGCTCAACCCAAAAAAATGCAATGCCCCTAGGCAGTTGCCTATCCTGCCCAATGGTTACTCCGGCCCTGCTGTTGCCGTACCGATGTCGTCCTGCGCGCAGAACACGCCGATGATGACGGTGGCGAGCTCGGGCGCGGAGCTGCCCGCCGCCATGAACGTCGCGCCAGCCACGTCCGGCGCCAGCTGCAGCTCTGCAAACACCATACATCCCATTATACACGCCTTAATGCTAGGTACACGTCTACTTGGATTTGGGCTGTAGAACCCAAGCTGGCGACAACTCCACACACACCATAGAATGGCGTCGCAGGTGTATGCAGGTTTCTTCACCATAAAACCTAAAGTATGGCAAATTTCAAATATAATTTCACAGGTACGAGCCCGGATTCGCCATAAGTAATCATCCATAGGACGTTCACTGTTGGCATAAGTCTCCCCCATAGACCTCCAGCTGCCTCGTTCGGAAGCGGCCTGCATCTACGTGAACCCGCGGCTTTAATCCATCTCGTTGGTGGACATTCTACGCTGGCCTTGTCGATCCCCGGTCTCCATTTGAGAACTTTCCTGCCCCAATGGCCACCTGTACTCCATGCTATATGGCCTAGACTGCCCATTGCCACTTCAACGAGCTAACTCACTAGTCAATGTCGGTGACCCTCGTTCTTCTACGTATTTGCTCATTTCTGATTCGATCCCGTGGAGAAACCCCGAGCATAGCTTTCTCCATAGCTCGCTGAGCATCTCTGAGCCTATTTATGAGGGCTACAGTGAAGCAGCAAACTACTAAGCTACCACGACTTCCTGATTTAATGTTGTAATAAGACTTCTTGCATTACTTAATACACTAAGCTTAATATAATGATGATGATGACGAAGAAATAAGGTTACCTTCGCAGATGCGGTCCAGGCTGGAGACGAAGTACTCGTCGCAGACGATGGCCAGCCCGATGAAGGTGAACACAGCCACCAGGATGTGAATGACCAGCCCGCCATGCTTGCGCGCGTTCTGGCCCATCAGAGGACGCGGGAACTGGGGCGAAAAGATTGGATTATTGTTTCTCAAATTTATTCAGCGACGGGACCCAAAGCTAAATAACTCGGAACCCTAAAATAGACAAATAAATTAAAAATAGCAGTGGCGGACTAATTTCGTTCCGCCCCTTCCGCCCCTTCCGCCCCCCTCTTAGTCCGCCACTGCAGTACCCTATTGCGAGTGTATAGTGTCACACTTTACCTGTTCGATGGCCGGCGGCGTGCAATTCCTCTTGCCGCGTCTTTTCGTTTCCTGGAACAAAGACGACAGGTCTTATTATATTATAACACGCTTCTGTAAGCTTGATTGTAACTAGAGGCCGACGGAACCTTGAGTTTCAGCTTTCCGTGATATTTGTTTACTTGTTTGACGACCGGATAGCCATGTGGTTAGAGAATCTGGCTATGAAGCTTTAGGTTCCGGGTTCGATTCCTGGTCGGGGCAGATATTTGTATGAATGAAACGAATGGGGTGCCCTTTATTTTGCATAACATTAAATTGTCCTAATATGAATTCGCATAACAGATTTGGCATAACATGATTGTGTAAAACAGCGAACTTGCATATTTATAAAGAAGCAATACACTTTTTTAGCATAATAATGAAATGAATCCGCTTAAATTAAATATGCATAATATTATTAAATACTAGCGTTTACCCGCGGCTTCGCACGCGTAAATCATTACATACAGCAGTTGAATTGAAATTCCGGGATTTTATTAAATTCTCGTGGGAATTCCCTAATGTTACATCGTGGCAACCATGCCAAATTTCATGACTCTAAGTCCAGCGGTTATTATTTCGAGATTTTATCCCTATCCCGTGGGAATATTGGAATGAAAAGTAGCCTATGTGTTATTTCAGATGTCCCAGATATCTACATACCAAATTTCATGACTCTAAGCCCAGCGGTTATTAGTTCAAGATTTTATCCCTATTCCGTGGGAATTTTGGGATAAGAAGTATCCTATGTTTTAATCCAGGTTATAAACTAACTTTTTCCCAAATTTCATCCAAATCCGCCCAGCCGTTTCAGCGTGAAGAAGTAACAAACATAATCACTCACTCACAAACTCACACCCGTGGGTAATATATATTAAAAAAAACCTATCTAAATCAAGACTTTTCAAAAAGCCCTATCTTTTGACTACAGCCATTTGAAAAACATCAATAAAACGTTTTAACAAACATATGTGTACGTGTAGGAAGACTTACGTCTTTGCGTTGGCGTTTTGCCCAAAATACAAAGAACACAAACCCATGAATCTAAATCAACGCGTTTCAGAGAGACGTCTTTTGACTAAAGCCTTAAATAACATCAATAAAACGTCTTAACAAACATAATAAGCCGCAGACATGTCATAAACGCTCACATACTTCAAAAATCGACTTTCATTCGGCGAAACACCTTTTCGGCGCGTGATAAGCGTTCGAAAGAAACGCATATAAATATGATTTACGAATGGTCCCGCGCTAGCACACAGATCATGATGAGATAGACAACACAATTTACATGTACTCGTAGGCGTAGGTAGGCCGCGAAACGCTTCAACCAAGGTACCTGTCAGAAAACTGCATCTCACTCTTTCGCGGCTTTATGTCCCGTTTCACATCTATTCCAGTCCAGTGCTGTACTGGATTATATCGTTTACATTATTCCACTCATTTAAGATTTTTTAAAGCGGTAACACTATAGTGAAATGATTTCAAGAAAGATGGTGAGAAATTATTTAAAAACTATTCATTTACTATCATTAGAAGAAATAAACAAATGACTAAGTAGAAAAAATAAAAACGGGGTTGGATGAGAAATTGGATAAGCGGTGTACACTATTTCAGTGGCACCGAATATCCATTCCACGTAGGATTGCCTTATGAAAAAATGAAAAGACCTGGCAAAAACCCTGATATCCTGATACCCTAAAAGTCCTGAAATTTCTTGTAATAGCGATTTGACGTAGGTTGAAAGACTTGCTGGCGCGGCGCTGCAGTCCGCAGTGTACTGTATCGTGGATCAACGCTTACCTTTTCCTTCGTGTAGTAAATGTATCATGAAAACAAATGTTTATTTATTTTTTCAATGAGGTCATTTCTAAAAATCCGGGCACTTGGCAAGTCCGGCCACAATCCTGACAATTGGTCAAAAATCTGGACATTTCCGGACAAATCCTGACGTATAGCAACTCTAATTCCACGTCTAAAATTCTTTCAGGCTAAGTTACATTAGTGATGAGATAATATATATGGTAAAAAATGTACCTTCTGCGAGCAGCAGCAGCTGAAGTCCCATAAACACAAGCTTTCCAGGTTGTTTAACGAAAATGTTTACTCCACGCCACTAGGACTTCCAACTTTAGACCACACTGAATCTATCTCCGGTATATCTGTGGCCCCCTCGCCGCGGAATGAGATTACAATCCACACACGACTACAAAGAGAGGGCTCTCTCCGGCGGGATAAAGCTTTTGATCCCCAAATTTCCCTTCACTTTTTCACACTTTACGGAATACAAGCGAATGCCGATTTCTTACCATCTTTTAAGTATGACTTCACTCTTATTCTCATAGTGTTTTAGGTAAGTAATAAATCACCAAAACTTGACACCAATTGACCTAGTCCCAAAGTAAGCAAAGTAAGCTTGAGGTCCCGGGTTCGATTCCCGGTCGGGGCAGATACTCGTATTTGTATGAATAATACGAATGTTTGTTCTCGGGTCTTGGATGTTTAATATGTATTTAAGTATGTATTTATCTATATTATGTAAGTATGTTTATCCGTTGCCTAGTATCCATAGTACAAGCTTTGCTTGGTTTGGGACTAGGTATGATATTTGATCTTTTTATTTTGATTTGATTTCAAGTAAGTAAAGCTTGTGTTTGTGTTGTGCTTGTTTTTAACCCCCGACGAAAGAGGGAGGTGTTATATGTTTGACCGCTATGTGTGTCTGTCTGTCTGTCTATCTGTCTGTGTGTCTGTCTGTGGCACCGTAGCTCTTAAACGGGTGGACCGATTTGAATGCGGTTTTTTTATTTGAAAGCAGGTTTTCTAGCGATGGTTCTTGGACTTGTTTCATCAAAATCGGTTTAGCCGTTTTTGACATGTTGAACTTTGAAGTGACAAAATCGGGGGTTTTCCGGCTTTTTGTTGGTTAGGTTATTATTTTAATGATATTTTTTTATTTTTTAATGCATTTTTATTATGTTTTATATACTGTGCGTGTTGTGTACTGTGCGAAGAGAGAATAAAATATATCTATTCATTCATATGGGTACTAGGCAACAGATAAACATACTTATTTATATAGATAAATACATATTTAACATCCAAGGTCAGAAAACAAACATGACTATTTCTCAAAAAGTTGTCCATTTTTCATTTTTTCAGTTGTCCACTTATTTAAAAAAAAAAAAACCTGACACAATTTCACCACAAAAAATATAGTAATATTGTTTATAAACATATAGGTACAAAACCTTGTGGTAAAAGTGATAAAAAGCCAGATAATCTTTGTTGTTGGATCCAATACAATAGAAAGTTTTGATGTACTTAGTTACAAAATTACGATTTTTTCCTCACAAGATTTCGTGGCGTTTTCCTGACGTGACGTGACGTGACGTGTTTTATGTAGTTTATGTTTTATGATCTCGTCCTTAGGGTTAATAATTTCTTGACAAAACTGATTTCCCGTCAATTTCATGACGGGACAGCTTTTTGAGAAATACAATACGTATATTATTCATACAAATATCTGTCCCGGCCGGGAATCGAACCCGAGACCTCAAGCTTCGTAGTCAAGTTTTCTAACCGCTTGGCCATCCGGTTGCTTGTAAATGTTTTATTATTATTATTAATAAGTATTAAATCAGCTGTGAAATTTCGGTTGCGTATTTTTGGCCCAGTATAATAATAAAATACACGTCAAGTTACAAAAAATATAATAAACAACAAAAAGGTCAGATAAATACGACATACCAGGTGCAAAGGTGCCCAATACAGTTGCCGCGTTAGTAAAATAATTTATTACTATTTTTTTTGTAAGTATGCTTCTTTCGTTTTATGCCAGCCAGCTTGTAAAACTGTAAATAAGTGTGCAGTTTACTCACAGGCACGTATCCCGCTTCTTTTTGTTCCTTTTTTGGTCCTTCTGTCTCCGGCTCCGGTGTCCCTTTTGTGTACTTCTTTAGTCTCCCCGTGTCTTCTTCTTCTTCGTCGCCTATTACTTTTTCTTTTTGACCTGCTGCTGGTGTAGTTTCGTCAGCTGTGAAACGATGGAAATTTAATTAGGTTAATTAGCTATTTAAGTGTAGCTCGTTGCCATGGCAATGGCTCCTGGATTCACCTATGTTCTCTTTTTTAGATCAATTTTAGCCATATCCATATTATGTACCATCAGCCAAATATGTGGTCTACCACCCTAAAGTTGATAATCGTTTGCATGTCATAAAACAATAATGCCAATAGACGTAACGTGTCTGTCAACTTGAAGGTTCGACTTTAGCGACATATTCATTTGATAGAAAACTGTTTAAAAATTGATAGACACTTATTTGGCTGATGGTACACCGTTGAACGTTAATTACCTAGTATAATTTACGCATAATTAGTCAATCGGCCACTAGTAATGCACTAATAACCATTTATGGAGATGAGTTCGGAAAAAACAAATAATACTTAATAAATATCATGGGACACTTGAAACCAATTGACCTAGTCCCAAACTAAGCAAAGCTTGTACTATGGATACTAGGCAACGGATAAACATACTTTTATAGATAAAATACACCCACGACCCGAGAACGAACATTCGTATTATTCTTTCAAATATCTGCCCCGGCCGGGAATCGAACCCGGGACCTCAAGCTTCGTAGTCAGGTTCTCTAACCACTTGGCCATCCGGTCGTCTAATGATTGATTGATTATTATGGCTATTATTATTCTACCATCACCGTATGATAATATCATATTATGTATTTTCGTGGTAGTAGTGATGGAAGGGTGATGGCGTTGGCTGGCTTAACTTGCCTGAAGAGAGTTCTATAGTTAGTTGCCTAACTCTAGAAGCCTGTGACAGACTTTATTTCTACCTACCTTTGTTAGTACCTTCTTCGTTGTTTTCCTCTACATCATCTTCTTTTTTAGGCGGGATCTTCGTCGGCTGCCTTTCCGAAAGTGTGGACTCCTCATTACCCTGTGGAAGCTAAAAGGAGATATTTTTCACAACTTTATGATTTGTTTCGGTTTCCTGTTCGTTTTTAGGGTTCTGTAGCCAAAATGGCAAAAATTGAACTCTTGTAGTTTCGCCATGTCTGTCTGTCCGTCCGTCCGTCTGTCTGCAGCTTAGCTAAGAGACTATCAATGCTGCACAGACATAATGTAGCAATGCCGACAGTGGTAAAATGAAATACTTAACGTTTTTTTATGGTAGGTACCGCCCACAGAAGTAAAGTGGGGGTGATTTTTTTTCTCGCCTAATCTTAGTGTGGGGTATCCTTGGATAGGCCTTTTAAGATCATTACGGGGGGGGGGCTTTTAACATCATTACATTATTTAATAATTATTGTAAATAATTTTTCAATACAGTGATTCATTTGCGAAATATATAACTTTAAAGTGATTTTTTTTTAGTCGAGCGTTATCTAACTAAAAACTAAAACTGTTACATAACTGTTAAAATTTCTGAAAAAAAAAACGTTCTGGGACGTATATTAAATTGACAACGAAAACTATTACAGCTAAATTTGCTTGAGAATTAACTAGTAGTTTAAAAGCACTATCAATCAATAAAAAAAAAAAAAACAAAAAAACATGACAGCGATTGACACTAGCGCCATATCTCGTGTGCCACATTAGGATTTACCATGTCTGTGGGCGTCGTGGCGCTGAACACAACCTGGCCAACGGAGTAGGCCACGAAGAACACCGTTAGCGTCAGCCAGCGGTGCCGGCGTGGCCGCCGCATCCTCTGTGGACAACAGACAACAGGCTTTGACTATAGAGCAAGGAATACAGACTGTAATGAGTGTCCAGATAAGAGACCCGCCACACTAGCGTCTTTCGAGCATCAGAGCACGACGCCAGCGCTGCGTAAGCCCGGCGTTCGGCAGCCGGCCAGCGCTGGCGTCGCGTCGACGCTGCGCGGACGCTGGCACGACGACGACGCTCGAAAGACGCTAATGAGGGGGGTCTCTAAGTTTCGTGTTTGGTCGTAATGGACTTCAATAAAAGATTGTACAGTTATCAAGCCAAATCTATACATCCAAATTCATATATTGTACCAATTTTCTAATCAATCTGATCATTAGAACTGGGTGAAATTTGACTTGTAAGACTCGAACCACATTGATTTTATTAATAACAACCGAAAAACATGCTGCAAACGTGGCGGCAGCACACATACATACATGCTATACATCCTTTTTGCTTCCGTTATGGGAAAAATACGATTGTCATTATCTATCCCGTTTTTCATCTTTTTTAGTGATTTGTATCCAAAGTGCATCTCACAACGATTCCATTAAGCTCCTCCTTCCTCTCCTCTCCTTCGGGTCGGCCTTCGAACTAACTCGTTCATCTATTGCTTACTTTCACTATATATACCTCTTTTAAAAAATATAATTGCCGTTACTAATAAACATTGTAAGTTAATATAAAAAAAAAACTTAATAAGAGCGACACAATTAGACGGATGCACAAATCTTAAATGCCAGCACTACACCATCTCTCCTGCATCACTAGGACACGCAAATCACCGACGTAAAAACCTATATATAAATTGAAATCTTACCTTACCACAAGACTACCCGAAACTATCAAAACCCTGTCGTAAATTTAAGCAAAGCTACAGTTTTACTAGTAAAACGGGATCATCCCTTCCATGTATATTTAAGTAGAAAAAACCGGGTCTTAGTAATCGTGATTTAATGTTTTATTTCTTTCAATGTTTCGACACAGCAATGGCCGCCCAACTAGTTCGTGAACACGGGATGAATAAGTAACGGAAAGGTTCAAGACAATTTATTCTCTGTAGTTTAAAAAAGTTTTACTGTGTTCGTGAATGGTCAACAGAACCTAACCTACCTATTCAAACCGCACTTTATACTGATATTAAGTGCGAATAGTAAAATAATTGTCTGATAAAATAAGCGAAAAAAAACGCGAACATTAAAAAACGCTTTATGAAAAATCGCTACATGAATAAAGACGAACAAGTAAATTTGCGATCGTGAAAAACCGCGATGTGAAAATTCGCCACTCAGAAAAAATGCGTTTGTGAAAATTATCTAACAAACCCGCGTCACGTCCTGGAATGCAATATGGCGGGCATAATGAACTCTGAGGACGCCATCAGGGCGTTATAATGGCCTATTAGACTAGACTAGCCACCGATAGGACTTTGCAATCATATTACCGATTTACAGTGTAAACGTGACGATACGTACACTTAGATATTAGGTTATACCCACAGTAAAGCACTCGTGCACCATTTTTTTTTTATTCGACTGGATGGCAAACGAGCAAGTGGGTCTCCTGATGGTAAGAGATCACCACCGCCCATAAACATCTGCAACACCAGGGGTATTGCAGACGCGTTGCCAACCTAGAGGCCTAAGATGGGATACCTCACGTGCCAGTAATTTCACCGGCTGTCTTACTCTCCACGCCGAAGCACAACAGTGCAAGCAGTGCTGCTTCACCGCAGGATTAGCGAGCAAGATGGTGGTAGCAATCCGGGCGGACCTTGCACAAGGTCCTACCACCTGCAAAATAAATAATAATAATAATTTGATCAATTAGATCGGGGTCTTCATTTAAGCTGTATAAGGAGACTCGTGGTAAATGTAGGTAATAGACACGGCCAATTTGATTAAATACAGATATTCAATCAAAAGTTGTTTGCAAAAAACGGTTTCACCTGTTAATTAAATAAAGAAATCTACAAAATCTTCAAACTTTACCATTTGACAAGATCACAGGCTCCTAAGTTAAGTAGGGTCCCTCTCGAACCCAAGCCTATTACTGCCCGAAAACGGCGCCGAGATAAATTATTCTTTCATGTTATCTCCGGACGGATCTGAGTGACAATTCAAATTAAGTATGCTAATGAAGTTGTAGCGAGCACGTCCTGAATGGATCCGAACCCCTTGACTGAGCTGACAGCAAGGGTAATTTTGTCTGTTGAATGTAACGCGGAGGTTTTGCGGGAGTGTTGTATCTTGTATAGATCAGCTGAATTTTTATGTCTGTAACTAGATACTCAATATTGAATTGCCTTCTTATTCTGAAAGGAGACCTGTTTCCAGCAGTGGGACGTACATATAAATTTGCTAAATTTCAAGTAAATCCGACCTCTCGAAGTGGGTCAAATTCAACTTGCAAGATTTGACCCGTACAGTCAAGGGCAAAAATATCGACACGGCCAAAGTTACAACAATATGTATACACGACTTTATGCTCTTAATATTAAGGCCTTAATATTACATAATTTTGCAACTTTGGCCGTGTCGATATCTTTGCCCTTGACTGTACATACATACGTTAGGTTGTACGTACATAGGTACATTGCAAGTTAAAAAAAAAGCTAGTAACTTACAGTATTTCTTTGTGATAGGAAAGAAACCCCGAGTAAGGTGCAAGGGAAGGCACTCGGAGTAAGGATTGCTGCTTGAAATCACGATTTGAATGTCTTGCATCTCTTTCTATCGCTATATATATTTGCTCACTTTGCTTACAAATATAATAATTGCTGACAATCAATCAATACATAGCAATTCATTATTTTTAGAGCCGTAATAAAAATGTGTCAGTCATTATTTGACTGCTGAATGAAGTCAGTATGATAGTCATAATTATTCATGATTTGTATCATTTTCCCCATATGATAGGCAAAGGAAGCAGTGCCCATGCAGCCTACTTTTAATTATTGTAACTCTAGTCTGTTACCCGTAACTCGGTCATCGCTATCCCGCGGGAACTATGCAATTTTCCGGGATAAAAACTATCCTATGTCCTTCTCTAGGACTCAAACTATGTGCATACCGAATTTGATCTAAACCGGTTCAATGGTTTATACGTGATGTGATGAAGTAACAAACAAATAACCGAAATAACTGGCACTTGAGGTATTCCATCTTAGGCCTCTAGGTTGGCAACGCATCTGCAATACCCTGGTGTTGCAGTTGTCTATGGGCGGTGGTGATCTCTTACCATCAGGAGACCCACTTGCTCGTTTGCCATGCAGTCGAATAAAAAAAAAACAAACAAACAGACTAACAAACCTTCGCATTTATAAATATCAGTGAGATCTCGCTACAGTGCGGACGTCAGAGTAATAGACGATACGGTTATTGGACTTTTTTTTAAACTGTTCCCTCAAGGATCCTCCACATGAGATGGTTCTTCTTGCCCCTACGCTCCATAAGTTGGAATGAAGTTTAATCTTGAAATTCCTCCACAGGTCAAGTGAAATCTTTTCATTGGCATTAAAGTTTTATCCCTCAGAATTATTACCGCAATGCTCGCTATAACATTGTCGTTTTATGAGGGCGTAAAGTGGCCGCCGTAAACGTTGCTTTGAGGCACTTGTCTCACCGCAAGCGAGGAAACGATTGGCTATCGACTATTTTCTCGCTCAAGAAACGAACAAAAGATATAAGATCCTGTGTGAGTAAAAGTGACACATATATTAATAGTTGATCGCTGGCTGTTCACACTGTCGGCGAGAACTCGCTCTTACATCTTTTGTCGCAGCGACAAGAGCTATAAAACTCGCTGAGCTATAGATACTCGCTTAGCGATGTCAGCTCGGCGGCCGCCCCGCACGAGCGAGTCGAGTGAAGCGAGTCGAGTGAATCGAGTAATCGCCCGTCGCACGCGAACACTCGCTTGCAGCCGAGCGACAAAACTACACTCGCTTCTCGCTGCTCGCCCACTCGTTTCCAGTTACTCGCTCTACTCGCTTCTCGCTCATCGTCGCGGTGGGACAAGTGCCTGATTGCCGGGAGTTATCACTGAAGGCAGGTGAAGTGGGATTAGCACTGATCGCTGTACAGTCGAGGAAGATGGAACATGCCAGGACAGAAAAAAAAAGTTCGTGTAGCGACGCTGGATTGCTTGGTTTGCACTTGGCCGGTTTTATTTGAAGACTAGCTGTTGCCCGCGACTCCGTCCGCGTTGTATTCGTTTATCGCTATCCAGGGAACTGTGCAATTTTCTAGGATAAAAACTATCCTATGTCCTTCCCCGGGACTCAAGCTATCTGTATACCGAGTTTCATCTAAATCGGCTTAGCGGTTTAGACTACGTGATTGAGTAACAAACATCCAAACATATTCACAAACTTCCACATTTATAAGTATTTATAGTAAGGATGTATAGAAATCCATAGCAAGTATAGATTTCCGCTGTTTATCTGTTATGGTTCTCGAGATACAGACGGACGGACAGTATAGACGGGTCAATCAACTTTTTCTTGTATGTTATTCTATCTCGTTTTCCAAGTGATAACAGTGACAGAGTTTTTTTTTAAACTGTTATATGTAATGTGTGCTACCAAGTGCTACTAGTGTGCTTAGGAGATAGTCGCCACCACACAAAACATATAGAAACATACATACATACATAGATATATACATGGATTTAAAGAGTTGTACAGGCGATGTAAACATGGCAACGAGGTAGGTACAAGAAAAATTTGATCGACCCATCGAAATTAATAAGGTTCCATTTGGCACCCTTCAGGTGGGAAACCCTAAAAAGTTATCACACAACATACGACGAAAGTAATACAAACGAAATGAGGAACTCCTTTTTATTGCCGATTAATAAGACATATTGGAACTAGGCAGGAATCCCCGACGCAGCATGTCGAAGATAATCTCGACATAATCAATCACGTCACGTGACGTCAGCGTTTTCCGTCCCTTTCACGCACGCACAAACCCCCAGCAAGACAGAGACGAAAAACGAACGTTAATTGACTTTTTGTTCAGCGATTTCATGGCTTTGGCACGAGTCTGTGATAGATTGACGTGTCAATCGATTTAAAGCTTTATTACAACGGATGAAGGTTCTTGGAAATATCAATGTAAAATGATGTAGAGCTGCTACGTCCCGTAGCGGTGCTACGGGACGTAGCGCTACGGCTGCAGAAGGCATTGGTTGGCGTATAGTGAAATAAAATAAGTTTTTGGTAAAAATGAAATTTTTAATACAAGCTTATATTACTGACTGTATTTTTTTTCGATTTTACTTGCATTGTCACCAAACTACATTTGTATACCAAATTTCAAGTCGATGCCATTAACCGTTGAAGAGTTCCGTCCTGCGGAGACGATCCTGGCGGGACTACCAGATTATTGTATTGTTACACAATTTAGATAAGTGTGCCAAATTTCAAGTCAATTCGACTACTGGAAGTTGATTGAATATAACTTGCAAGATTTGACTAAGTACAGACAGAACGGTGAAACTAAATAAAAACTTTTAAAGGTCTTGGTGAATATATTATTAGTACCTAGTTTTTGTTTTGCCCGCGGTTCCACTTGCTTGAACCAAAAGTTGAATTGGAATTACGGGAATTTAATGGATTCCTATGGAAATTGTCATGGTGATGAAAATAGCTCGATAAACATGCAAGTTGAAATTAGACCATTAGAACGCCGTATAACATCAACTTGCCACATGCAATACATGCATCCACCAGTTCCCCACAACTCTCACGATGTCGTTAGTCCACCTAGTGGGAGGCCTATCAAAGCTTCAACTTCCAGTTCATGGTCACCACTCGATGCCCAAAGACACACAACACCCCGACAAACAAACACAACAAATCCCCGAACGGTTATAGATCTGCAGGGCTACTACGAAACTCGAAACTCGAAGTTCGTGTCGTGCGGTCCCTCTGACACTTATACTGTTTAATACGAGAGCGAGAGGGACCGCACGACACGAACTTCGAGTTTCACTTTCGAGATTCGTAGTGCTGTTCTTCGAGCGATGTGGCCCGCCCATTGACTTACACATTCTTCGAGTTATGTCGGTGACTTTAGTTCTTCGGTGAATTTCTGTATTCCGGATTCTATCACGCAAAGAAACTCCGAGCATAACTCTTTCTTTCTTACAGTGATACAATTTTAAATTCATAATGTAACTTAATATTTCTGTCATTGTGTTTTTTCCTTAAACCATCTCGTAAAGAAGAAACATTTACTGGCGACCGCGGTTCGCCTTTAGATCTACATTTCAAATTTCTCTTACCTCTGTCCATAATAGGGGGGGGGGGGTATTGGAACTTCCGGGGGGCAGGGCAGCTTCCGGGGCAGACAACTTCGTGGCTTGTAAAATGGTATAGGTACGTAAATTATGTGAATAGAAAAAGAAATCTTGAAAAGCTTTTGAAAGGGCCACTCTGGGTCAGCTTAAAAGGTAGAGGGCAAAAAATACACAGCTATTTGAAACGAAATTTCATAAATAAAAAGTTTAATCTTTGGAATAATATAAACTATATTTTATTCGTACACAGTGTGTATTTTAGGTAAAATATAAGAAGTTTTAGCGCTGTGACTATTAGTAAATAAACCGATATTACAATAATTTGCAAACCTGGTCCCAGTTAATAATAAAAGTTACAAGTTCTACAAGTCACTTTTTGTATGAGAAACTTAACAATTATGTAAAACTAGCTTAGCCCGCGGTTTCACCCGCATGGAATTCGGTTATAGCGCGCTGTTTCCTCGGAGGATGTGCATTTTTCCGGGGTAAAAAGTAGCCTATGTCACTCTGTGGTTCATAAACAATCTCTATGGCAAAAATCACGTCGATCCGTTCCTCCGTTTTGACGTGAAAGACGGACAAACATACAAACACACACAGTTTCAAGTTTGCAAGCACTGCTGCTTCACGGCAGGATTAGCGAGCAAGATGGTGGTAGCAATTAGCTGTATGTCTATCTGTCTGTCTGTCTGTCCGTCCGCGGCTTTGCTCAGGGACTATCAATGTTAGAAAGCTGTAATTTTGCACGAATATATTAACTATGCCGTAAAAATAGTATAATCAAAAATTAAAAAAAAAATCCTCCCATAGACGTAAAGCGGGTGTGATTTTTTTTTCTCATCCAACCTTGTAGTGTGGGGTATCGTTGGATAGGTCTTTTAAAACCATTAGGGAGTTGCTAAAACAGTTTTTCGATTCAGTGATGTGTTTGCAAAATATTCAACTTTAAAGTGCAAATTTTCATTAAAATCGAGCTTGTAGAATCTAAACCGGTGGGTGGAAAAATTTGAAAAAATTCGGGATGATAGTAAGTATATCAAACTTACAAGTAAAACTATAACGGTTAAGTTTTCTCGAGAATTATTAGTAGTTGAAGAGTAAATAGCAGCCTAAGGTATAAAATATACCTAAACTTGGAATATTCCGTACAAAATACGAAATCCTTAGAAAAATATTACTTAACTTTTCGTAATAGCTACGAAACCCTATTTCGGGCGTGTCCGACACGCTCTTGGCCGGTTTTTTGACCCATAAACTTGTTTGACATGCAGCGCGCAAACCACAGAATTAGAAATAAGAGCAATATTGTTATCCATCAGGACCAATGTTGTCGCTTTGTCCTTTTTTTTTACAATATATCGGCATGGTCAACATAATATATTTATGCAAAATTACAGCTTTCTTACACTAACAGACAGACGGAACTACAGAACGGACGGACAGGGGTTCCTTGTCCTATGGAACCCTATAAACCGAGCGTAAAAACGATCATTGAAAAACTCCTTTTAAATCTCTCATCCATCCACCCGTTCAAAATGCCACAGACAGACAAATAAAGGCCCTTTCTCAATTGAGTTTAAACACAATCGGACTACTCAACCACTTAAATCAAAGCTTAAACGAGCAAAGAAAACCTTAACGCACCACTTTAGACAGGCCTCTTCCCCCCTCTCTATCCAAACGTATCTTATTACCTCAGGGGTTGGTGGAACATTGTCGGAGGTCAATGTTAAATAGCGGGTTGGCCGATCAATACGTCTTTATAGACGTCACTAGCATGACGTGCTGTGTGCGCGGAAAGGTGTCGCGTGGGAAGCTAAATGCGGACGTGTGTGGTTAATGGACGTCATGCTAGGAGTGTGGACTCAATGGGATGGAGGTGTGCTAGAAGGGTTGACTGATAATTTTTAACTAGGCAATTTTCAACCGGCTTCAAAAAATGAGGTTTTCAATTGGTTGTTTTTTTAATATCTTGGAACACGAATCCACATTTATGAACCGACTAGCTTTTGCCCACGGCTTGGCCCGCGTGAAATTCGGTTATCGCGCGGTTCCCTCGGGAACTGTGCATTTTTTTTCGGGATAAAAAGTAGCCTATGTCACTATCTGGCCCATAAACTGTTTCTATGCCAAAAATCACGTCAATCCGGCGCTCTGTTTCGACGTGAAAGACGGACAAACATACAAACACACACTTTCGCATTTATAATATTAGTATGGATTTGTTTTTTTTTTTCGTTTCAAAGAGGATACTTCCTGTTTAGTCTCATTTAAATGTAAAGAAAGAATACTACACTACTGATTAGTACTGATGATCGAAGCGCCCAGGGCTTAGAGAACTTGACGCTTGAAATTTGAAATCCCGCGTTCGATTTTCTGTGATGTTTGTTCTCGACTCTTTTGGGTGTTACAAATGAGTGTGCGGAATACATTGCTGCACGATTAATTTTCAAAAATTAATTACGCTTTGGTAGTTAAGAATAACTTAAAATTTACTTGCAATATCGATTTATAGTACTATGTAAAACCTATTTATGTATGGTTGCAATTTGAGGTAATATTAAACATGCTGTATGTATGTTTAAGTTTGACATCAAAATTCTTAATGGATATACATTTATTATCAGAAGGAACATTCCAAGTTTTTAAAGTTTCAAAGCCGATTGAAGTACGAACATAATGGTTATCGATTTATTCCAATTAGAATAATAGGCACATTGGGAATTAAGCGATACCTACCTATCCACTGTATAGGTATATAATATACCGCTTTAGTAATACAGAGTGACTCTTAAGTCAGTAGAGGTATAAAAGTTATTATACTCGGCTACAGCTCGGGTGGAAATAAGCGTCTCGGGTAAAATTACACGTTTTATGCACTTTTCAAAGCTCGCACGTTATTTCAAATTACAATGACGTTAAAACTTGAGTAATCCAGTTTTGTGGGCAAACAACAGCGTACGGCGCCGTAGTGCACTGGCATAATAAAACCTTGTCAAATGCTATCAAGGGCCTGATGATGGAAGCGTGTTTTTAGTTTTTTTAATTATTTCTTAGTACTAAACAAGCTTATTTACAGCTTCGCTACGCACGTATACTCACTGTATGACAAAAGATATAATAATATGTCTGTTTAAAAGCTATAAATGTACCAACGTTGCCAGAAGCTTCGTATTTTTATGGATCCATTATGTCAGCATACGATTATTAGCATAAATGTATTATGCAGGCTATAAAAACATAATTTGGTAATGTAAGCTTACGGAACGGCTACATTTTGAATAATCTTTTATTTATTTTGGATTTTTTGGGTTTCGTAGCTAAAATGGCTTCGGACTTCAAACTAAAATAAAATCTTCACCGAATAAAGGTAGGAGCCTACTACAAAATTCGAAAATCGAAGTTCGTATCGTACCTTCCCTCTCACTCTCGTATTAAGAGCGTTTAGACCTGCTGAGCTGGCAACGTTGCGTTTTTGTTAGTTTTTATTTTATTATTCCATAAAAATTTAATGTAAATTAAAAATGTGATCTGTTCTTAATATATAAGTTAATGTGTCTGCTGCAATAATTATTCATGATAGACTTCTATATTCTTTAAAAACGAGAAACTTACTATTTTAGCGGTAGCGGGACGGCAAGATACGAATTTCGAATTTTGCACTTCGTAGTAGAGGCAGGGGGTGTCACTAGGCCATTCCGCCGCCGAGCTACAAGTACATACCGGGCCTCCCCAACGTTGAGGCGATTCAGTGCGACTCAACGCGTGCGAGTGAACACGAGTTATGCGATAGAAAGAGAAGCATAAAGTAGGCACGATTCTTATGCCTAAACGTCACTTTTGTACGGCAGTGAAGCTTCTGTACTTGTACTATTACTTATTCTGTGGTAGAGGGCCAATAGCTGTTGTGATATGACGAACTGCCGTAACTAAGTAGGTACTTTGTTGTGCGGGGTATTGATGTCCAGTTATGGTATGCCAAATAGTCTAAAAAATTATGTGTGATTATACGTTGTGTCATAACATGCAGTGGAGTAGCTACCAAGGGGCTAGATGGGGCAGGGCCCCTCGGACTCTGACTTACAAACTATAAATTGAACTAGTGAAAATTTCTCCCACATTCGGAATATAAATGACCATATACCAGGAACGCGACTAATACGGAACAAATGATTTTAAATATAATGCAGAATAATGCTATTATTCTGTTCTCGAATATTTAAATGATGACCTAAATTGTTTGTAATTGTTTTTGTCTAATTTGTTTTTTTTTCTCGTATACCTATCTAATTTAATGTTCAAAATATAAGTATAATAGGTTAAGATCTGGCTTAATAGCCAATGTTTTTGTACGCCAACTGGCAAAACATAGTGCAACACGAAAAAATGTAACATCTCTGTATTTATGCAGCCATCACCTATGTTTCACAAATAAACACTTTTGACTTTGACTTTAAATAGTTCAGTTGGGGCCCTAGTTTATTTTTTGCCCCAGGGCCTGTGGTTACCAAGCTACGCCATGTTCATGTTATCACATAAATCCCATCAATTGACGTATTAAGCATCAATTACACTGAGTCGTTCACCGCATGCTGCATGCGGCGACCGCAAAAGTGTAAAGAACACGGTAGTCGGCCGAATTCGGCGAGCGACAGCTGCCGCCGCAGTAGACGGACAGACTAATGTAAAGACGACGTTCGTTCGCCGAAGTAGTTTGAAACAAGTTCGGCGACCGCATTAGGTGAACGACGCAGTGTAATTGCCGCTGCAATGTGATAAGGATAAACGATTTTTTTTCGCAAAAACTTATTTAAAGGAGTTAACTACCTTTAAAGGAAATGTGAAAAAGACAAAGTTGACGTCACTCTAGTTAAAATGAAGTTAAGCACTAGCATTATGAAGAATGACCTGAATGTCGCTCTGAAAACTCGCCGAGCAACTTAAGTTGCTCTCGAGCCGGCAACTAATGGATATTAAATTCTTACGACCCACGCCTTTTGTCGTTTGTCATTTGAAGATCTAAGTTTTAAGTTGGTTTAACTTGGTTAAAGTTTGTTCTTATTAGAAAAAAAAATATTTTACGATTTTCCATTTTTACCCGACAACGGCAAAACCAAAACGAAAACTTATAATTTTATCCTTTAGTTAATTATTTAGTGTTTAATAACTGAACATAAAATAACATAAAACACATGAAATTAACAGTTAAAAAGAAGACAAAGAGAACTATATACATGTTACTCGTACTATCAAAATGGCTGAGTGGTTAGAGAACCTGACTACGAAGCTTAAGGTCCCGGGTTCGAATCCCGGCTGGGGCAGATATTTGTATGAATAATACGAATGTTTGTTCTCGGGTCTTGGATGTTTAATATGTATTAAAGTATGTATTTATCTATATAAGTATGTTTATTCGTTGCCTAGTGTCCATAGTACAAGCTTTGCTTAGTTTGGGACTAGGTCAATTGGTGTCAAGTGTCCCGTGATATTTTTATTTATATTTATTTATTTATATATTTATATTAAGTTGATTTTGTCATAAGTACTATTATATAACTCAATGCGTACTTATACATGTATATACGAGATGCACGGACGACCTGAGTGAAGCCTGACTGATTTCTAAATTTGCATACAAAAACAGTCATTTGATTGGAATCGCGAGCGTCAGAAACGTACGGTTGATGCAGGCCGTTTCCAGCCGAAGCAACTAGAGGTCTATGGGGAGGGGGAGAGGAGGCCATTCATCTACATATTACATACATATTTAGCTTTTTTTGGTCCGGTTCCGGTTCGAAAGGTTCCGTTTTTTTATCCCCCAACGCAAAAAGGGGTGTTATAAGTTTGATCGCTATGTGTGTCTGACTGTGGCACCATAGCTCTTAAACGGGTGGACCGATTTGAATGCGTTTTTTTATTTGAAAGCAGGGCTTCTAGCGATGGTTTTTAGACATTATCAAAATCGGTTCAGCTTTTTTTGAGATATTGAACTTTGAAGTGACAATGTCGGGGTCTTTCCATCTTTTTGTTGGTTAGGTTAGGTTAGGTAATTGTTAACTAAGGTACGAACCATCAAGAGACATTGAAGATAACGCAAACTGTAACGTTTTCTTAAACCAAAGTGAAACGCTACCTAGCTACTGCCACAATATTGACAACTTGCCCTAAAAAGAAACATATCGCATTACTAAATCGGTAACGATTACAGCACTAGATTAACCGCCGACAGGTCACTGCGACTCACCCTGACTCGCCCCGGCTTGCCCTGACTCGGTGACCGGGATTAAACTAACGCATATGTATCTGCTTTCAAATATATTTTATGGTTCAGTATCTCCGTCGGCAAGAACTGAACCTTTATAGCCTAGAATCTAGCTTTTGCCCGCGATTCCGTCCACGTTGAATTCGTTTACCGCTATTACGCGGAAACTTTGCAATTTTCCGGAATAAAAAGTATTCTATGTCCTTTCCCGGGATTCAAACTATCTATAAATTGAATTTCGTCTAAATCGGTTTTGCGGTCTGCTCTTGGCCTTTCTTTACAAGCTTTTATATAATTTGTAATATACGTATGAGTTATGAATGTATGTTATGTTTATGTATGTATAGTACGATTACTTGGAGTTAACACTTGACAGATGGGCGTGCCTTCAGTCAATTTTCAACTTTGACGTCTTACAAATAAAGCCATTTTTAGTATACCGCTACCCACGTTTACAGATTAAGTAAAAAATATTTTATTTCTATGACCTTAAAGTTGAAAAATGACTGAAGGCACGCCCATCTGTCAAGTGTTTACTCCAATTAATCGTACTGTATGTATGTACGGGTCAATTCTTGCAAGTTAAATTTGACGCCCTTCATTGGGGGATTGGGGAACTATTGAGTTGGATTGACTTCAATTTTGGCATGCTTATGTAAATCTGATGACAATAAATACAATAACCTGGTACTGGTAGTGACAGCTTGGTGGTCCAGCCAGGATTTTCTCCGCGGGACGGAACTCCTCAACTGTTAATGGCATAGACCTGTTTGGTACGGGAGTGTAGATTGGCTAACATGCAAGTACCTACAGTCAACAAAAACTACAGTCAGAAAAAAAAACTTGTTTATATTAAAGTGACATTTTTAACAAAAACTTGTTTTACTTTGCCCGACTCGGCCTGATTTGGCCTGAAAGCAGGTCGTAAATCTCCACAGCTATTAACTTTACTTACATGGCAAGACTTATCTTGAAGAGTTCAGGCCATTTGTAACGTGACGCCGTGAATGTTTTTTTTGGAGAGTCACTAATGCGTCTCCATGGGCGAGGGGTTTAAATCGATTAAATGTCTCTAAACTTGTTACACCAAGGATAAATCAAAAAGTTCTCAGAATGAAAGTGGAAACAAAAGTATCTACTGTATTATAAATGTAGTGGTGGTAATTCATGTAAACTCTTTATTGTACAAAAGGAAAGAAACAAATACAATTGACACAGTTTGAGATACTTGTACAAAGGCAGACTTGTCCCTTTAAGGGATCACTACCAGTCGACTACTGTCTGGATGAAAGGAGCTATCATTTAGGGATAAACAAAGATTGAGTTTAAGAATGTGTTAAAATACTTAAGTACCTGTAAATAATGAATGTAAATATCGCTTTTGAAAAAAAAACCGACAAGAAACTCAACAGAGTACTGTTGTCTTCTCAACAAAGGTTTTTTCAAACTGCTGGTAAATTTCCACACACCACTTTTCCACTTTCCACTCACTAATACTTAAAGTGGTAAAATCTACTAAAGGTTAAAAGGAACACACACATGATTCCATTAATATTCGATTACCTACTTCTATTAAAGCGCGATTCTCAACCTTATGTCCACATATTAAGGTTCTATGTTGAGGAACTTTACCTAAATAATTTGACATACGAGCTTAGAGAATTAAACCAACCGGAGAGAACAACGTCGGGTCTTCTTCTCTATGAAAAATTTGTAATTTGCAGAAATGTATGCCCCTTGGGCAAACGTGAGTAGATATATGAGTGTGCATGTAAAGCTAAAGTTAGTGTTTCAATTTCGTCAACTGTGAACGTAAAAGGAGATGCTGACATAAGTTTTTGTAGTTGAAGATTTTTTAATACAAGCTTTGTCGTTCAAATTGGACATCCCTACCAAATTTCTAATCAATTCAATCACCAGAAGTGGCTGCAATTTGATTTAAATTATATAATAATAATAATAATACACATTGATGGATTGGACACACGCTTTGAGGGTCGAATAATCACCTGCCCAAGCAGGGTCTCCGTTCCGATCTACTGGCAGAAGACGGCCAGGACGTCCTCGGGCCACGTGGAGGCGATCAGTTGAGAAGGAGGCTGGCTCAATTGGTCTCGGCTCGGAAGAGTTGGAAGAAGCCGCACAAGATCGAGCCAAATGGAAAACTCTTCTACGAGCCCTATGTCCCTAGAGATAGTGAGGGATAACAGGAACACATCATCATCATCATCAATAATAATAATATCCCCACGGAAGCCTCCCAAAAGATCGGGACGTATGGGCCCGAGGCTCGATAACGAGAAACCATTTATTTAACCCGAACTAACATTGCAAGCTAATTAAGCTTGTAAAATATGGCAGGGCTATAATCATATTAGTTATTTTATGTGAATGTGAAATGTTTAGCTGCGTGCATTTCGTTAGTCTGTGACAGTTAGATTTTATAAAGTGAGCAGTTAGTGCGTATGATGCTTCCAGTTGGTTTAAAGCTTCAAGAATAAAAGGCAAGAGGGAATATTTTGTAGGTTACGTAAGTGTACTGATGGATCGTGCTTTATTATTGATTGCATCAATAATGTGCCTTAAATGTTGACGGTTTTGATTACATTTGTTGTATATAAACAAATCATAACTATACGTATGGTACATACACCAAAAATACGTGCTTCACAATTCTTTGTGATGGTTCCGACATCAGGGAGGGTTTCTGATAGTAAAATAACGACTGGTAAATTTTAGTAATATTTTATTTTTTACCCAGGATACTAGGTAGGTACATACCTACTCTATTTTAACTGTAGTGTATCTCCTCTTATATTTTTACGAAAATTGAGAAATCTTATTTTTATAGAAGAACAGCCGGAAATCCGCCGGGCATCCACTAGACAGCATACGAAAGAGTTTTTGTAACTTAAAAAAGGAGACGCTTCGCTCGCGTTTCGCCCTCGCTCGCAATTTTTAATTATTATTATTGTTCGCTTATTCTGTCTCATTGTTAAGCAAATGGCTCCCCCACTGCAGAGAAGGGCCAGTCCTTCAAGTGGTCCAGTTCATCCCACCATCGCCATCTAGGTCTGCCAGGTTATTATATTATTTTGTATTTTTTTCTTTAATTGTATACTATAGTTTTTAAGTATTTTATTTGTAATTATTTTATGTTGAAAAAATGACTTTCTGCCAAGTTTCTTGCGGCGCATTCTTCTTGGCAATGATGGTCTTTCCGAAAGCGCTGGTAGTTTAAAAAATGACGTGTAAAAGTGCCCATTGCGGCCTATTTACTGAATAAATGATTTGAATTTGAATTTGAGGTCGCCTTTTCGAGTTGGTGGGCATTCACTCAGTGGTTATCTTAGCCCACAACTCGTCCGGCATGCGGTAAACAAGTAATGCTCTCTCAAAAATTGTATGAAAAGTCAATCCTTTAGGCGTGCCAGGACAGATTCGTATTAAATCAGTTGAGTTTTAGGCTCAGTATATACATATGTAGTGAAAACGTTGCTTTAACTAGCTTACTGAAGTTTACTTAGGCTAATTGAGAAAACAAGATAATACAGACTTATCCAACAAAACACAATGGAACAACATTATTCAATAGGTAGATCTTAGCGATTATGCAGGTTGCAGGTTACCTGTCACAGCCAATAACAACCCGGCTTGCTCGGGTTCGTCTGCTATCTGTTCCGGGCCGGGATTTGTGCCAGAACCCTTATCACGCCGCATCTCTAACGGGTTTCAAACAGACTGTTATAGGTTTAGAGAGGTTAAATTACTCAATAGTAACGGTGGTTGAACTTTCCATTAACCTTTTTAGTAAAAACACCGGCCGAGGTTGGGCAAAATGTCGTTTCTGTACAATTTTTTAAAAGAAACAGATACAACTGTTTTATTTTATAGCATTTCTATGTAAAACCAATTATTTACTGCGAACCAGAGATTTTTAATAATATACGTTATCAAGAGAGCGGAATTTTCATGACATTTTTGACCTGGACTTCTCACTTGATTACCTAAATGATGTCGATATATTGCGCTGCCTTTGGAAGAGGAAGGCCGTTTTAGTTAATTTTATGTGTTTTTTATTTTTATTTTTATGTAAAAATTCATTTTTTAAATAAATATTCTATTGCAGACTTATTAAACTTTAAATTACTTAGATTGTCGTAAACTTGTTATGTAGAGCGTTCTTTTTCTGCATACAAATGGATATTTGACTGTAAAAGAAGTAGTTTAAAACCGGAAAATATGAAAAAAAACATCTATTACTTTTATATTAAAATTCCTTACTTATACTAATATTTGTACGCCAACAGGCAATGGTTATCCATTCAGTGTTCATTGCATATGTCTATTTCACATTTTCAACTGCTCGAAAGTTAATTGGAAGAGATCGCTCTTTAATTTAAGGCTGCCTTGCTTACTACTACTTTTAATCTTCTTTCGTACCTACCTATGTTATATATGTATGTATATAATATACCGCGAGCCTGTAACTATTATGGTAAAAGGACGAGGAGATACTTAATACCGCGCATATTCAACAACCTCTTCTCGGAGGAGGAATGTAAAACCAAGAATTGTTTCAAAAATAAGTTAAAAACAGGGTTGATCAGCTCTTTCCATACAAAAAATTGTTAGTTTAGTCAGTACCTATTCGTTTTGTATAATGTAAGGTACTTTTTTTTTTAATAAAATATCACGGGACAATTCACACCAATTGACCTAGTCCCAAAGTATTAGCAAAGCTTGTGTTATGGGTACTAAGCAACGGATAAATATAATTATATAGATAGATAGTACATACTTAAATACATAGTAAACACCCAAGACCCGAGAACAAACATTCGTATTTTCATACAAATATCTGCCCCGACACGGGAATCGAACCCGGGACCTCAAGCTTCGTAGTCAGGTTCTCTAACCACTAGGCCATCTGGTCGTCAGGTCAGCTCAATGGTTCACATTTTTATGTACAAATTCGTGCTTCATTGAGACAAGCCATATTAATTTGCGTAACGAAATAATTCAGTTCGTTGCATCACGTAATTGTAATTTCAAAGACTCGTTTGAAACGATTTCATAAAATAAATTTGAATAGAAACCCAATTTTGTTAAAATGTACGTGCAAATAAATCCTCCAATTTTCAGTGTTTGAGCAGCATTGCTATAAAACGAAATATACTTTGTGTTTATAGCACTAAAGTGCAAAATGCGTTTCAATTTTTCTATGTCTAACTGCGTAACTATCACGTTCAACTATAGACTTTAAAGTGTTGGCATGGCAGTAGAGTTTCAATTGCAATGCCGGAATTTCAAAGGAAACTTAATTTATCAGTCGTTTTTTGTTTGCACAGAATTCCGATGGATTGGACTTTATTGGTTAGTTTTATGCTTTTTAAAGTATATTATGGACGAGAACGATAAAAACTGGCCGCATTTCTTGGTGGACTGTAATAGTAATATACTAGCCTTTATTCTCTGTCTCAATCCAATATATAGACTATTTAGTGATGTGAAAACCTAGTACTTATTGCAAAACAATTAATGGATTCAATAAATCGGTTAATTTATTCAGCGAATAAATCGCTTTATTTAATACTTGAATAAATCGACGAATTTAAAAATGTAATTTTATATTCAACTATGAAAGCAGTAACTTGACGACCGGATGGCCAAGTGGTTAGAGCACCTGACTACGAAGCTTGAGGTCCCGGGTTCGATTCCCGGCCGGGGTAGATATTTGTATAAATAATAATACGAATGTTTGTTCTCGGGTCTTGGATATGTTTATCCGTTGCCTATTATACATAGTACAAGCTTTGCTTACTTTGGGACTAGGTCAATCGGTGTCAAGTGTCCCATGATATTTTTTTTTAATTTTAAGGTAACTAAAAGTCGCTTACAAGATCGAGCATTAATCGATTTTTAAAATGTCAATTTTTCCTCCAGTCTACACGCTACCACAGACTATACATGTGTTTTATTCAAGAAATAATGTCATATTTTGACGAAGATTTTTCAAATGAAAATCAAATATTGAAATCAAGTGAAAAATGATGATGATGATGATGAGGATATTGGATTGATACAGCGGATGCAAGGTGTGACACATGGACCACCGTCCATATCCGACAAATAGGGTACTATGCGTTGTGACACATAGTCTAATCACGTCAGACTTTATAAAAATGTTAAAGGAACTACGTGGTTGGACGTTCGGTGTTCATAATAAATTGCAGTAGTTCCATCCTTGCGCCGTATCATATTAAATTACCAAAAATCGTGCGCCACATAGTATAAAATTTTTGACTCCAAAAGAGGCGTGGCATTCTCGATATTTTTATGGTACGGTTTAAAGGTATTAAATATGATTTAAATCTAAACTTTGTTTTCACGCCCGTAATAACAAACTAACCACTATACTTCGGGCAGGACCTTTGTCTACAGTGGCGCCAACTGGTGAGCGCGAAAACGGTAGCCCGTGGGTAACCCTCATTATCTTAGAATAGAAAATAATAGAATAACAGTGTTTGTTAAGCGTACTTTAATTAAATATTATCTTATCTTATCCAGTTCAATTTTATTTTTATGGCGTATGTAATAACCGTAGTATTACATTATATAATAAGATACAATCAATGTATTTATAAAACGTATTATTATTCTTTATCAAGGCCGTAGCGAAACAATTTCTATAGAAATAAGCTACTATTGTTGACGCTACGATAGTGCTACGTCGTTCGTAGCACTGCTACAGAATGCTACGAAATAAAACAAATTCTGAGTATATGTTTGTGTGAAGTTTGGATACAATATTTTCTGTCGTCAGTACTTTTTTGGGCTTCCGTAGACAAAATGATGAAAACGGAATCTTTTTTTTTTTTTTTTTTATTTGAAACGGGCAACGTACAAATTTGTCACATTAGCCCATAGGGCAAAACATTAACTAACCAGGAAAAAAAATTACATCTCACAATTGATAATAACTAATTCCTTGTCACATCAGCCAACCTGAAAAGCATTAACGCCATGTCTGAGGCCGGCTGAGCTAAAATACCTACAAACATACCCGTGTCATACTTGCTCAGGTTGGCTGCTGCAACCAACGCCTCCCTCGCAGCACGATTCCGAACACAAAACGGAATCTTAATAGTTTCGCCGTGTCTGTCAGTCTGAGCTTTACGTACTTAGACAATTAGAGCGTTTTCAGATTATCCGATCCGATATTGGTATCGGACGCCGATACGATATCGGGGCAAGTAAATTGTATGATATGTGATACGAAATCGGATCGGATAAAAATATATATATACCTCGTTGAGTTTCTTGCTGGATTCTTCTCAACAGAGGTTTTTCCGAACCGGTGGTAATTTTTTTTTTGACATTCATAAGTGCTTGTTATAGCCTAAATTGAATAAAGATATTTTGACTTTGACTTTGCCATCTATAAAGAACGTCACACTAATTTTGTCCATTTTAAGACCTCCCCCTTATCACATGTGTTGCTATGAAAATTGCAATTATTTTGTTTCTGTGTCACAGACCCTTCCCCCCCCCCCCCTTGATAGTACATACATACATAAAAATCACGCCTGTATTCCCAAATGGGGTAGGCAGAGCACACGAAACGTTACCGCTTCGGAGCCACTTTTAGCAATTTTAGGTTTTAAGTTTGACAAAAACGGTACAATAGTGACAGGTTGCTAGCCTGTCGCCTACGGTGTACCTTAACCTAGATAGTGTGACGAAATTAATGGATGACTCCTTAGGAGGTATTAAAAAGTGATAATTTGTGTTAACGGTAGAATAACATTTCAAGCCTAAATATATTTATAAGTTAGTTTTGTTCACAAAATTACACCCAAACCCTAACAAAAACACATGTTTCGCACAAACAAAGGTTGCAGTTTAATAGACTGAATCACTGAAAAAAAATTAACACAGACATCACCAACATTTTTCTAGCACGTTTGAAATCTAAACCACAATCCAGAAATCGTCAACCATTTCTTTCAACGTTAAGACGTGCCCTGAGGAGCGACAGAAATCGTCAACATTTTATTGAATTACGTAAAAGCGCGAAGGCTCTCGGTATGCAAACGGCGCCCGATTCAATTATACGGCGATTCGTGGCCGCCAGTTTGCTTTCCATTTATTTCAACTGGGCTAAAAAAAGAGATTAATCGTATACTCTTCAGGGTTCCAAATTTGAAACTGGTATAAATAAGTAAGACTTACCAAATTTTAGTTTTATATTAAATAACACAACTTTTAAAAGGTACACATTTACCTACATATGCATAAAATACCATTAGCAACTGACATATAAGTAAAAAACAAAAGCTGTTAGAAATAGACAATAAAAAGTACAAAAACATATAAAAAGAGGTCGCTGACTGTCGCCAACAGTATTCGAAGGGTGGTAAACGGAATCCTATTTTTTTGAAGATTTCGCTAGCTATTTGTCGATCTACCTGTCTGTTACCAGCTTGTATCTCATAAAACGTATTAGATAGACAGCTGTAATTTACATAAGTATTGTGTATTCGTATTGCCGCTACAACAACAAATAAATATAGAAACAAAGGGGGTTCCCATACGAGATACATATAAATTTTGTTTTGTATCTCTATAGTATACACTTATAGAGATATAACGCAAACAAAATAAGTTTAAGCTCGAAATGATAATAGAGATAAATATACTGAATATAAACAAATACTAGATATCACTATTAGTATCACTTTGTTAATTTATCTTATTGAATATTTAGGGTCTGTTTCACCATCCATTGATTAGTGTTAACTAGCGGTTAGGTGTGATGCCGTCTCTATTTGTTTTGTTCGAATAGACGGAGACGGCATCACATTTTAATAAATATAACATAATATTTCGTGCACTATTCTTTTATGTATATATTTTTGTTTTGATTTGTACGTACCCTATCGTGCCATAATTCAAAACGGCTCATGACGAGTACAGTCCGACTGCAAGCCAAGTATCAATATTAAGTGCTCGCGAATATTAAGTAATGTCTAGACATTACTTCGTACGACCTACTTTGTCGCTGACCCGGCGTCGCCAACATTCTTAATAGCTAAAGAGATAAACTGTCTCCTTGCAATGCAACGTTTCGTTTCTAGGAAAAATATTACTTGATTTTGTCATAATGGCTACGGAACCCTATCTTGGGCGTGTCAGACACGCTCTTGGCCGTTTTTTTGACTGGGGCACTTTTTACTTTAATTTAGACCAGTTGCTACTTAGACTAACTAGACTAACTGCTTTTTAGACGATCCGCACTGGGCCAACGTGGGAACTACGGCCCAAGTCCTTTCTTTCTGAGATGACGCCTGTGTCCCGCTGTGGGTGTCTAACACTAGTGTTAAAACACATGAAAAATGCAAAGTACCCGTGGGATAGTAATTGACGCGATTTACGCAATTGAAGTTGTGGGCAACAGCTACTATAGTTATATTTATATAAATTACTTTTGACTACCGTGTCGTTATCGATTCGAATGACCTCGTGACATTTGCATACGATAAGGTATTTACTGTTAACAGTTCACCGATAAAAACAATATACATTACGAATATTTCGATAAATTTTAAATATGAATGTCGAATGTTTGGCGTAAAGCTTCATATTCTCATCATCATCATGTCAGCCGAAAGACGTCCACTGCTGGACATAGGCCTCCCCCGAGGCTCTCCACTCAGACCGGTCTTGTGCTTTCCGTATCCACCGCGATCCCGCGAGCTTAACCAGGTCGTCGCTCCATCTTGTTGGAGGCCTACCGACAGCTCGTCTCCCGGTCCGCGTATGCCATGACGACTAATATACATGATAGTTATTAAAATTCATGGTGGTTTATCGATGAAATTGTATTTGTTCACTAACTAGATAAAACAAAAGTTAAGTATTTCCACATACAATACATTGTATGAAGTAATTAATTGAGACATAGTTAACGAAATGTCTCTCTTCCTCTCTCCATTCCTAAATTCTTGAACGTTAAGCAACTTCTAAGGTTAACCAGTTGTTGGCTGACAGTAATTTGCACCTTAATTGAATTAAATTCTACAGTTGAGCGTTATAGTTAAAAAAGTGTTATCAAGCCATTTTTTTTTTGTTCAATTTGTCTGTTTGGACAGGCTAAACTCTGGGATCATATCGCCTCGTAGTAAGTTAATAGCCATAAAAATAACAAAGATATATTAGTGACATTTAAAAATGCCACAGTAAAAACTGTAAAAAAGACACTTAAAATTCATTGTTTTAAGATATTATGCATTATAAACAATCAATATTCTTGTCTGAAGTAACAATTGCTTGTCTTGAAAACGGTTAAGTGCCAGTTAACTTTGCTGAGATTATTAGATACTGGGCTCTAATTTAGCTTATTGTCGATGACGCAATTCGTTCATTTTATTAATTTAATTACGAGACTTTTAACTTTTTCTTTTATGCAACTGGATGGCAAAAGAGCAAGTGAAAAAAAAATCGCTTTTAAATTTTTATATCGTATAGGATTGTGTGGTCAAACTCGATAAGTTAAAATAATTGATTGTTGATCGTTGAAAAAAAGAACACTCTATGTAGCATTTTATAATTCGACGTTTTTACCAATTATTAAATCGAGTTAATAATTGACCACACAACCCTTACCCGAGTACGATAGTTTGAAGTTACATAAAATATGTGTATAAAAAATCGATATGACATTATCATACGTAATATAATTAAAGTACTTAAGCATATTTCCTAAATTTTCTTTTTTTTTAGGTATCACCTCAAAGCTACAACATAAATAAAAGAAAATCGTCTAAATATAAAATATATCGGCATTCATATGGTCCTCTCTAAAATTTGGTTTAGCCGTTTTGAGCTTAAGTTTAATAAATAATAATATAGTCTCACCGTGGGCTGCATGGTCTGGCGGGCGGCCAGCTGTTCTGAACCGTAGGTCGCTATTTATACGCCCAGGATATCGATTTTGCCCGGAACAGTTATGTAACTCACACCCGCCACGAAAAGGTTTACCACTTCTGACTTCGCACACGTTTCATAAACGACACATTTCAAATTAGGATCTAACTCTTTTATACAAATAATTAATAACTATTACAAAACTAATTTCGATACAAACGTGATAGAAACTATTTTTAACACGCTGTTTTTTTTAAATGTAAATGGAAGGCGGGAATTGACCGGGAGACTGGTTTTTTTACTTTTTTTTTAGCACGGGAAATAGCAGTTTCAGACGCGACTTCCGATGGTGGCGCCGAGGTAGCGACTGGCGGCGGCGCGGGGCGACTGCGCGGCGTCACGCACACATACAACCTCGCCAAATGCCTTCCAAGTAAAACTGAACCCTACAGCGGTACATATAAAATGCAAACTCAGTAAATAATTGGGGTGGAAACAAACCAGGTTGTTTTGCGATTTGTTCGGTGTAATTACGAGGGGGTAAGATTGGGAATGTGATTGTATGGTTGTATGATACAATTTTATGAAATTGGTGTAGGACAATGACGGAAGCGCTTGTCTGGAGCGTCACAGGAAGCAATAGTTCTGTTTTACGGTCGGTAATGATTTTGGGAGTCAAGTCAAATGTTAAACTGCTTATTAATTTTTCATTTATTGTATTATTTAATGCTAAGGACACGATTTTTGTAAACACATTCATGAAAATACTACTTGAAAGTGGTAATGTGTTATACGTCCCACTACTGGGGACATTGCTTATCTCAGAATCTAGTTCCCTCTGTAGTTCCCACGCGGCCCCTAGCAGGTTGGGAACTTCACTTCTTCTTCTTCTCAGCCTTCTTCTACCAAATTCTTGGTGTAGGCCTCCTTCAACCTCTTCCACTCCGATCTATTTTTGGCAGTTAGAGTTTTTTATATCATCTTTCCATCTCATTTGCCGACTTGTCTGCCCACTGGTCTCCAATCCAGAACAACTCTACACCACGAATCGGTTTTTCGGGTAATATGTCCCACCCATTGCCACTTGAGCTTCGCTATCCTTCTACCAATGTCGGCGACTTTACTTTGCTTTCTGAGCCATTTGTTCGTTTTCCTGTCTCTCCTTGTAACTCCAACCAGTTTCCTCTCCATTGCTCTTTGGGCAACTCGGAGCTTTTCGACCACAGCTTTCGTTGTTACCCAAGTTTCTGCTTCGTAAGTTAAAGCCGGCAGGACACATTGGTTGAAGATCCGTGCCTTTTGCTCTTGTTTAATCTTCATCTGGAATGCGAAGCTCAACTTTGAGAAGGCTGCCCAACCCAACCTTACACGTCTATCAATCTCGTTACACTGGTTGTCTTTACCCATCTTAAATTGAAAATACAAACTGAAATATAGATGCACAGAAAAAACAGAAAAATAAGACCATCACTGGGAATCGAACCCAGGTCCTCGGTAATCCGTACCGCGTGCTATACCGCTACACCACTGATGGTCATTGGGTAATTTTTTGACCATCAGTGGTGTAGCGGTATAGCACGCGGTACGGATTACCGAGGACCTGGGTTCGATTCCCAGTGATGATCTTATTTTTCTGTTTTTTCTGTGCATCTATATTTCAGTTTGTATTTTCAATTTCGGTTTTACGGGATGACCGTAAAAGTAAAAATTTGGAATTGAAATAAAAAATACAAAAAGATTCCAAAAAACCAATCTTAATTTACCCATCTTGATTTCTTGGCCTAAGTACACATATTTATCTACGTTCTCGAGCATAGTGCCGCCTACATACACCACTGCGGGGCTATTCTTCTCCGTGGTCATTATTTTCGTTTTATTACGTTATATGTTAGATCTTTCCCGTCAATAGAGATACGAAATAAGTGTTTTTTCAGACAATATTTAAAAAATCATACAAAATTAAGCATTCATTTTTTTCAAAATCCAGTAGACAAAATGGACATAAAAGATTGGAGAACCGATAGCCGTTTGACTTATAATTCTATCTGCAGTGCAAAAGTTGGAGATACGATTCAAAACTTGACAAAAATCGATGAAAACCTCGGGTAGCCCCTTAACTAAATAGTATAAAGAAAGAAAGAAAGAAAGAAAATACATTTATTCACAACACAAGACACAACAATAGAATACAACAATACAACAATAGTATGCAACCTCGTTACACCATTAAATTGACGTATGTTGCATTCGTAACTTTTAGACGGGGAAGAATAAATAGGGATTTAAAAACACAACACAACCTGATTTAAAACATACATAGTGTAATACTACTGACGATCCTGAGCAAACTAACTTTCGGGTTTTCAGTTATTTAATTAACACCTTTTAGAACCTCCTCCATTTTCAAGTCGGTTAAAGAACCACTCGCCCTGTCACAAACCTCTAAACCGTAAACATGTGAACCCCTTTAACTAATGTTGGTCAAATCAGCGGTTTTTAACCAACATGTTTGAACAAGAATAGCTGGGTGTGGGTAAACAGTGCGGGCCAGTTCAAATAACACGCCGATTTGCCCACGGCAGCCACGAAGCACTAATAACGAGAGTTGCCAGTTCCCAGTGCTGCTAATTTAGTCACCTTGTCGCTGGAAATGACGTCTTGATCAAGTGTTAGAGCAATTCAGCGACTAGGGGCTTACACACCGTGTTTTGTAAACGCGCTGTTGACGCGTATTTATTTTAGAAAACTGGTTAGGACCTGACTACGAAGCTTGAGGTCCCGGGTTCGATTCCCGGCCGGGGCAGATATGTATGAATAATACGAATGTTTGTTCTCGGGTCTTGGATGTTTAATATGTGTTTAAGTATGTATTTATCTACATAAGTTTGTTTATCCGTTGCCTAGTATCCACAGTACAAGCTTTGCTTAGTTTGGGACTAGGTCAAATGGTGTCAAGTGTCCCATGATATTTATTTTATTTATTTATTTACTAGCTTTTGCCCGCGACTTCGTCCGCGTGGAATAATAACTTTGGGAAGTATTTAATTTATTTAGGATACCTATTCTGCCAATAATAGCACACACTTCCACAGTTTACTGAATAAAATAAACTGAACTGAACTGAACTGAACATCCATACATCCATGTTCTTTGGTAAAACATAAATATTTATAAAAATAAATATTTTGCGGGTAGCCACATTTTAGCAATACGACGTGTATTCTACCCTACCAACACAAAAGGACTAATTATTATTCCTCATAGTGAACTCTTGACACCATACGTCCTTTATTGTAAGTTAGGACGGTTGGATTATAATTAAAACGGCATTTTTACTAAGCATTGCTACACCTATTTCCGATAAACATAGTTATAGTAAATTTGTTTGGAATTACTTAAGAACTTTATCCCCATACTATAGGTCGAAATTTTAAAAGCGCCGGAAAAAATGATTTTTGGGTTCCGTAGCTCAAAAGGAAAAAATGGAACCCTTATAGATCACTTTGCTGTCCGTACGCCCGTCTGTCTGTCAAGATCCTCTATCTCGTAAACACGCGGAGTATCGGTATCGAATTGAGATTAAAACCCTAAACTCAGGTCAATAGTCCCGAAAGCTGTGAAAAAATCAAACTTCTAAGTCAAGGCAATCAAAAGCTACAGTCATTAAAAAGGTGTGTCCATACAAATCGCCTTAACAGAAAAAGTTATAGGGCACTTCCGGCTGTCCTAAAAACTTGTTTTTTTTTTGCATAAAGGTAGCTCTTATATAGCACAATAAATAAGAAAAATCTGGAAATCATAATTTTTCATGTCTGACTGTCTATGTCAATAAGCCATCTATTATAACCCCACATTGCGTACATTTTGCTATGAGCTTAAAGGGCACTGCTAACACTGCATCATTTCCTCTGCTAACCTCCCATCGCCGGTAAAAATTTCAAAAACGCTTGAACAAATATCTATTTATTTCTTATAATGTCCAAATGCCAAGTTTCACAAAGAACCATCGATTTATCTTCAATAATGACGATCTTCCATATAAAGTTTCATCCGTTATTTCACCCCCTCACAGGAAGAATTTTAAAAAACGCGCGAACAAATATCTATTTATCTCTTATCACGTACCCAAATGGCAAGTTTAATAAATATTCATCGATTTATCTTCGATAATGACGACCTTCCATATAAACTTTCAACCCCTATTTCATCCCCTCACAGGTCGAATTTTCAAAAAAGCTCAAACAAATACCGATTTATTTCTTATTAAGGGCCTAAATGCCAAGTTTCATGGTTTTATCTTCGACAGCGACGAACTTCCACCATATTAACTTTCATCCCCTATTTCAACCCTTAAAACCTTTTTTCGCAATAAAAGATAGCCTATGTTCTTTCCCAAGGTCTATTCTATCTCTGTACCAAATTTCATCCAAATCGGTTCAGCGGTTTAGCCGTGAAACCGTAACAGACAGACAGACAGACAGACAGACAGACAGACAGAGTTACTTTCGCATTTATAATATTAGTATGGATTGACATCTCTTGTGGTTAATACTCTATCTTTGACCTTAGAAGATGCTCGTTTTGTTCTTTTTCGCCTTGTAGTTAAACTAAACTGAGAAATGCGGGAAAGGCTTCTTTAGTACCCTAACGTTTAATGGATGTATGTTGTTGTGTAACAACAGCCAGACAGTCAGACAGACCTATAACTGGAGCATGATATAATACACTTATTCACAACAATATTATTATAATATTACTTAAACATAATTACTTATTACAAGTGTGCCATGGCTGGAACATGATTTATCTGGATCGTGTCTTACCTTCCCACTTATTTTCCCCCTAAAACAAGTTTTATACATAATTTGTTGAATCAGGCGTTACTTTGCAGAGATCCATATCGCTGAACTAAAATAACTACTTTGCTCACCCGTTGATAGTTTATGCAAGAAACGTGTGTTCATGCAGTTCCTCCACCTTCACACTGTAAGACACACTACTCACTCACTCAGATTCACTTATTTGCCAATCATACATTCTTGCGCGGCTAAAACGAAAAAATAACGGGACAAAAAAGAACTTGTCACGGAATCCTAAAAACCAGACTTCTAATGAGCTTTTACACCTGATTGGCATTCTGCGTGTGGCCACTAACTCCTTAAAACTGTTAAAAGGGAACAGCTCAGTCTGCTACGAAGCCCGTAGCCGTAGCGCTACGTAGCTGCGCGCTACGCCGTCCGTAGCAATATCCGTCGTACGTTCCGTTTCATTTGTTCAAGAGCGTTCGGTTAAGCGAGTGTACGGTTCGCATAAAAAGTGGGGTTAGTAGCAATTAAATATAACAATTGGTTAATGTTCTTTGTAAGAAAAATCTTTTTTTTTTGTTCCATTTAGTCCGTAAGTTAGATTATCTGAAAGTATGGACGTATTCTTTCTTTTGTCAATCGAACAAAGAATAACAGAGACCAAGCGCATCAAAGATGGCTACATCTTTAAGCTAAGCATCTTTAAGCTTCTTTTTAAGCTATTAAAGATGAAACAAAATTTTATTACACTAAATTCGGCACATGTCATTACATTAAATTCACCCGCAACATGCTTCGTCATAGAAATAAACCTGAACTCCCGGCATCGTATGTACCTGGCTCAAAAGCCCCATAATACCACCTTAAAAAAAAATTGTAGTCAAAGTAAATAAAAAGTAAATAAATAACAAAACACATATTACATTAAAATTCATTAAAAACTAGCTGTTGCCCACGGCTTCGCCCCCGTTGATTCCTTCTATATTTTCTTCTATAAAAACCTTCTCCTGCTAATAACGAACACAACATAAAAAGAATTAGCAAAATCCGTCCAGCCGTTCCCAAGTAAATGTACAAAAAAACAAATTTAATAAAATAATAATAACAATTAAATAATAAAACAAAAATTAATCCATTCCACCGCATCGTATTTGGCGCAAAGGTCCCTATTACCCCAGCCCCAGCGGCATTGCCCAGTTGTATGGCCATCGAGACCCACTGGACGACCAAGTACGACCCGCAACGAGGGTCACCTGCTCTGTCCCACATCCTGCGTTCAACTCCCAAACCAACGACTGACTGGCTAACAATTGAAGACTTTTCAATATTATCCATTGACACCTATGTACTAGACTGCATGTTTCTTACATCAAAACGGCGCACAAAAACAGTTCACAGTAAAACGTAGTGATTACTTGCTCAAAGCTTGTGATTGGCTTGCAAAGCCGTGGTGGCCTAGTGGTTTGACCTATCGCCTCTCAAGCAGAGTGTCGCGGGTTCAAACCCCGGCTCGCACTTCTGAGTTTTTCAAAAATTCATGTGCGGTATTACATTTGAAATTAACCACAAGCTTAGCGGTGAATCAAAACATCGTGAGGAAACCTGCACGAAGCAATTCAATGGTGCGTGTGAAGTTTCCAATCCACACTGGGCCCGCGTGGGAACTATTGCCCAAGCCCTCTTATTCTGAGAGGAGACCTGTGCCCAGCAGTGGGACGTATATAGGCTGGGATGATGATGGATGATGACTTGCTCAGTGCAGTTCACCGTTTACTAGCTGTTGCCCGCGACTCCGTTCGCGTAGAAGTATGAAAAAAAATTACGCCCTATTCTCAGACCTACCGAATATACACAAAAAAGCTAGCAGACTACACTAGCCAGATTGACTTTTGGTATAAAAAATACAGTCAGCAATAAATCTTGTATATTTTTTCAAAATCTTAATAACAAATTGTATAAGTCCCATAACACGTGTCCATTGCGAATTGTAAAGGTACCAACACACCATTTAAAATCCAACGCCACGACACGCTTGCATACGCCCTCCAACGCGTATCAGTACTTATCAGTCCCATATATTTATTTTGGTCAGGTGCAGATAGAAACATGCGTCGGACGACGTGGCGTAGCGTCGCGTTTTAATAGTATGTTTCCGTTTTAACAATTGCGACCTTTTAAGTTTATAACGGAGCTTCTATTTTATTCTAAGGCACGGTAAATTCCCGGCGTTCAATAATGCGGCCACAAGATGGCGCTGATTGCTTCAACAAACAAATCTAAAGCGGATCGAATTACCCGACGCAAAGACTAAGCACCACAGAAGGGCTGTTCTAAGATTTTATTTACAGAACGAAACGAATGTCATGAAATCTGCATTAATATTAGCGACAGCGGAGCATACAAAAATATCTGACAGGTCCAATTGACCCTAGAAGTAGAGTCGTATCAGATATATATGGACGCTTTTTTGAATGAGGCATTAATATAAATATCACTAACACTGTAATTAAGACAGTGTTAGTGAAAGCTGACAAAAAGTACTGGATAACTCACCCAGTGCCTGCCTAATCTACAGTCCACTTTATTTAGCAATGTGAGGAAACAATGAATATTTGTAAAACAATTTTTTACCGCAGTTTACGTCAATTCGATTGCTTAAAGATGACTAAATTGACCCGAATATTTAATATTACAAGATTTAATAAAAGCTTGAAACTCATTTACAAAAAAACAAGTATTTACAAATTACATTCTCAAAAATAAATTAAATCTTTCGCGTACTATTTTCCAAATACTTTTTCAACCCATAAAAAATATGCAAACACTGCGATAAGCCGATAACAATTGGATGGTTTGGTCACTCAAATTTACACATGCAAGTGTTTAAAGTTTTAAAAAGTGAACGAAACGGACGGACAAACGGATTACTCACGGACGTTTGTTTTTAATTTCGGAGAGCAAAATTTAGACAAAAAGTTTCCGAGCATTTCTGAGAAAAATATTATTAATGTGTGGATGCAAAGTGGATTTCAAGTTCTCACATCATACAATTTTTGGTTGAGAGTAGTTTATCAAAGCATTGTCATATCTTATTAGAATATCATATCATACTCAATAACGCCACGCTTGAGTAAGTTTGCAGAGATCTTATAAGGCTGGGAGAGATTGCGAGGAATGTGAGACAACGCCCTCTAGCGGGGGGTAGCAACTACCGACAGCTTAGTACGTTTACCGTGAGTTTAGATAGATGGCGGTAGTATATAGTATATACGATAGAGTTGAGCACTGAAGTAGTTTTAACAGGTAACAATTATCATTGTTTGTATTTCCTTCGAGAATGGGCACTGGTTTTATTATTTGTCTCTGATAGAATTTGCTAAATTACGGAAGGTACTCATCAATAAAAGGTAATCCCAAATCTATAACTTTTATCACAGAGCTTTTATATTTTAAATTTAAGAGGTGCTTCGTGAGAGACTGAGCAACATAAATTAATGTCTTTTTAGTTACACATAAGGAATTGAAATAAACATATAGCCAGGTAAATAACTTGGCTAAAGGTTAATTACCTTTTGTAATAATGTAGTAGTGCACAGAATTGAAATGGAAATTAAAATATTTTTTTGAATATGAAACGTCCACTTATCTATACGGAAACTTTACTACATACAATAGGTCACTTACTTAAGTTTTTCACTTATAACGTATTTTTTTACTAAGCTTGCTTTGTACCCCACTGCTGGGCAAGAGCCTCCCCTTTTTTCCACTGTAACATGGCAAAGCTCCGCTGGCCGCTTACAGAAGAAAAAAATCTAAATTCTAAATTATTGATACTCTTTTGTTTTTTCCTGGCATTGGCTCTACTATTTGGCAAGGCTACTCTTGTACTTGTACTTGTACTCTACTACTTGTTATATAAGGGCTGCCACTATTGCAGGTATTGTAAATATTATTATCTCTATTTCTAATATTTATTTCTTGTCTACATTTTGTAAAACCTAATCCAAGTCTCGTTTAGCTCTTTCGCTGGTCCGACACTAAAACGAGGCTTGGATGGGCGTGCAAGCAAACAGTAAAGCAGGGTGTTTCATTCCTGCCCTTCCTTTTTCCTGCTGAATTCAAATCATCATCTCCACTTCCACTCCGCTCCGCTGCCTCGGAGCAGATCGCTGGCGCGACTGGACTCTTCGGGGCTACCTTAACACCCTGCCCTGTTTCCCTACCTGTCCTAGAAGTCTCGCCAGTGTTTGTTTTTAATGCATCTACAAGAGCAGTGCTGACTGAAATAATTGTATATATTTTTCTTTTGTATTATATTTTTATTTTGTAACCACACGCCTTTAATTTCTCCGACCGGCTAGCCGGTTACACCACTCGTCTCTACTTTTGGGCAACTCTTGCCTGTCTGACTGGAAACGGTCCAAGTCGTCCCGCCGTCTCCTCCTAGGTCTGCCTTCACTCCAGTGCCTGTCGCATAGAACCCAATCAATGATAACTTTGCAGCGATTTGGATGCATGCGGCATAACGTATAAAGGTCTCAACCCATTACATCGTATCACACCTTGATCGTAATAGTAGAGAGAGAGAGAGACAGAGAGAGAGAGAGAGAGAAAGAGAGAGAAACATTTATTTACACATATTCGATACACATAACATGACATTAGATGGAAAAAAAAAATAACATCGAATAGTATAAAGTGGACCCCACTCAGCATAATCGTTAATTTGGGAGCCATTTCGTGAAAAAGTACTTAAAAAAACCACTAAAAAAAAAAAAAAAAAAAAAAAAAAAAAAAAAAAAAAAAAAAAAAAAAAAGTACTTTGAAATGCCATACAAAATGACAGATATTCGATCTTAAGTGGGTATTGGTATTAGTATTAGGTGGGTATAAATATATTCTTTGTTTTGTTTGCATGCCCTGCCCATGCACATGCGAGTATACCCACTAGCAGAAAGAAAGAAAGAAAGAAAAAGTTTATTCGGCAATATACATTAACTTGTAGGTAACATAGCTAGCACGTTTCTTAACCAACGGTCGCCGTCGCGTGTCATGTAGACGCTTAGCATTCCGTTCCTGACACGTGCCTATTACGGTCATGGCACGATACGGTGTAGTGAGTAGACCTTAAGGAATGAAAAAATGCCGAAATTCTGGCGAGAAATAAACACGATAACAATTCTTTTTCGCTTCTTATTATTAGTTCTGAGTCACACCAAACACTTTCCGCGCACCACATTTCTCGTTGTCCAAAAAAAACCCCAAAGTAATATTTTAATTTATAATTCATACGTCATCAAAAACCCACAATAGCACAAAAGGTCATGCTTTTAACTTTTGCGGTTGCTACAACACGCGTTCGATACTATCCTAATTCAGAATTTAATACACACATTTAGAACTTTATTGCCGTTAGTTAAAGTTGGTATTTGAATGTGTTTTGGTCTGTAGATATTGAGTTTTGTAGTTGTTGTTAAGGTAAGTGGCGGGGCCGAATACTTGGGAGGAGCAGAACAGATGTGAAATCATAAATGTTTTTTTTTTTAAACCAAACCTAATGGTCCGTTGCGGGCTTGCCAGAAAAAATAAACCTAGATTTGGCCGTTAAACCCGGTTCAAACTTGATAGTTCCATATATTTTGATAGTACAAAACTGTTATTAATCCGAAATTTATTTTTTCCAACATGTGGCTATGAGTGGGGAAAGTATTATTATTATTATTATCGTTTATTTCATAATGACACATTTAAATTATTACAAAGTAAATCACACTGCCAAACTGCGTAGCAGTTTGTTGGCAGTTAGAATGCTCTTGAATTCTTGATACACTTGTGTCTTACAACTAATTAGTTATATTCATGCGGAATTATTTACTAGGTATATAATTAATACTAAGCATGCAATTTAAAATTTTATTCCCGTAAGGTCCAAAAGCAGCGAAAAATTGGGTACCAATCGTATACCAATTGAATGAATAATTGGTCCACAACCGGCACCCATCACTGCCTCTGAGTACCTATCCTAATAGTTATCTATAAGGATTGTATTGCCTATCTGAGTATACTTCTAAAAAATCAGCACAGGGCGCAAATCCATAACAAATTACAAGCTAATAGTATTAACGGTTTTGTATTTAAATTCACTAATACTATTTGCTTGTAATTTTATCATTTAAATTCGGATTTTGTTCCGCGTACCTTGATTTTAGAGAAGCTCGATATTTCTCCAGTCGTCTCTTGATCATGGCGCATGCAACTGTGCCGAAATATCGAGCTTCTCTAAAATCAAGGTACGCGGAACAAAACTTGAATTAAAATCATAAAATTAATAATGACCGCTACAGTCCAAAACATTGTGTTGCTTGCAATTTGTTATGCAATTGGGCCCCGATTGTATGATTGATTGGACAACGCACCGTCTGAACCACTGGAGATAGCTAAATTCAAGTCTCTAGTGACTTGAATTTTAGCAGCATACAGCTTGAATAGGTATATGACATAGAACACTAAGAAAGAATTTTTAGGTATTCCCACGGGATGGAGAAATAGGTAGCTTAATTTTTTTTACAATGTTAAACTGCACGAGTAGGGTATCTGTCACATAAAATTGCAGAAACTTCACAGTGAGTGGTACAACAGGAGGCAAATTTACTGAATTATCGATACTATATTTTTTTTTAGCATTAGATGGTAAGCGATCATGACGTGTCTGCCATTGAAAAACACTTTTGAAAAATAAGTCACAGCAAATATGTAACATTAGTTACTTTTAATAAGTTACATTAGTACTTATGATCATTTACAGTTTTTGATATCATAAATAATTACTGTTTTTTAAAATGGTTCTATAAAAAGACCAAGATTGTTTACCTACCTTTTTTCTAATGCTAAAAAAACGAAATTTAGTTTAGTTTATTTAATCACTCAACATAACAATTACATTATATAAATACATTAAGTCAGATTATAATTATAAGAATTTATACTGAGATAGGCAGGAGTGGAGCAAGAGTGGAGAGGCCTTTGCCTAGCAGTGGACACAAAAATAGGCTAATAAAAAAGATAAAAAACAATCAATAAAATACAATATCAAAATAAATTAAATTCGTCCCACAAGTAAGTAAGTAAGTATAGAGCTACCACAAGCATTTTTTGAAACCTGTATTCTAGCGATCCCTTCAGTTCTACGGGTAACTAATGCGCGCGGCTGTCAGCAGATACCACTATTATTACCACAAAGCAGCCCCTCTGTGACCGCAGCTTTCGCACCATTGCACACCGTAGGATGCGTTGTTTGTCTATGCTATATGTACTTTTTATTTCGCGGCTGAATGCGTGATTTTGCCTCATCCGCCAAGCCCGTGAATAGGCCCAGATGGCTATTTTTACGATTAAGTGGGTGTCAGGCCTTTGATTTTTGATGTTTGTAGGTGCGCCTCCTGAGGCTTCGATGAATTAATGAAAAGAGATTTAGAGGCACACGAACGTATAATAAAGATTATCAAAAAGGAAAGTATTTACAATGGAATATTAAACTAGGGAAAAGGAAGGAAATGAGTTTCGCGCAATGGATAGTTCTGTTCAGGACCGCGTCGCCGGAAGGAATGTCGCTCCGCTTCTTGACTGGCCTTCTGGGCAATTCAAATGAACTCGAATACGCCGCGCAGTTCCACGCGCCGGTGTGCAGATGTTTACAGTATTGCCAACACGTGGAACCGACTGCGGCTAGCGGGTAATGACTTATCTGGACGCTACACTACTCCCCCGCCGAGACCATTGCCTGCTATGGTCGATAGTGATCTGGAAATCTTACATATCGTCCACTTCGCGTCATTCTGACGGTGCTCGGTTCAGGCTCTGGTATTGTTGATGCTTGATGGCTGTTGGATGTGTCCTCATCTATAGTGTCGCTGGTCATGAAGGCCGGCTTCAGTCGATCGATGGTAACGGTGTTCGGCTTTCCATTTAAAATGATTCGAAAGGTCTTGTCACGTCTCTCGAGAACCTTGTACGGGCCTGAGTACGGGGACTCTAGCGATCTCTTCGCGTGCCCTTGACGAAGAAAAACGTACTCGGCCGTGCTCAACTCTTTCGGGATGTAAAAAGGTTTCTTTGAGTGATGACTGGCCGGGACTGGGTTGAGTTTTCCAATGTGGTCGCGAAGTCTGGCTGCGAAGTCCGTGTAGTCGACCGTAGTGCCCTTCGTAGGCGTAAAGAATTCGCCAGGTAGGCGTAGAGGTTCCCCGTAGACGAGCTCTGCTGCTGAAGCTTGTAAATCGTCCTTCCAAGCGCTGCGGATGCCCAGCAGCACCAAGGGTAAGGCTTCAGCCCAGTGCGTATTGGAGTGGCACATGATTGAGGACTTGAGCTGGCGGTGGAGTCTCTCAATGATCCCGTTGCAGGCCGGATGATAGGATGTGGTAGGCCGGTGCTCTGCCCCGAGGATGGATGACAAGGTGTGGAACAGCTCGGACTCAAACTGCCTGCCCCTGTCTGTGGTGATTTTGACAGGGCAGCCGAAGCGGGCGACCCAGCCCGCGATGAAGGCTCGCGCGCAGGTCTCCGCTGTGATGTCAGCCAAGGGGTAGGCCTCAGGCCAACGGGTGAAGCGATCAATGACCGTCAAGCAGTATCTGTAACCACAAGAAAATGGTAATGGCCCTACTATGTCCATGTGGACATGTGAAAAACGAAGTGATGGTGTATGAAATGATGATATGGGTGATGACGTATGACGTGAAATTTTGTTTTTCTGGCAATCTGTGCATTCTCTCGCCCAACGGCGACAATCTCTGCGTATGTCGGGCCAGACGAATCGTTGCGTCACCAATTTGACAGTTGCTTTTGCACCTGGATGGCTCAAACCGTGCAATGAGTTGAAAGCTGCACGACGAAAGGCTTGAGTAAGGTAGGGTCTTGAATTACCGGTGGAGATGTCGCAATAAATTTCGAAATTATTTTCAAAAGATTTGATTTTCTTGAGATTCAATGAAGACGATGATGATGATGATGATGAGTCAACTTGAAGAAGCGCTTGCAGTTCAGGATCTTTATCTTGAGCGCGTGCAAGGCTTTCGTAGTTGATTGACCCATTTATTTCTTCTACTCTTGAGAGTGCGTCTGCAACAACGTTATCTTTTCCCGCTACGTACCGTATGTCCGTACTAAACTGTGAGATGAAGTCTAAGTATCGGAACTGTCTCGGTGAGCATTTGTCTCTAGCGGTGGTGAATGCAAACGTCAAAGTTTATGATCCGTATAGATGATGAAGGGTCTGGCCTCGACCATGTGACGAAAATGTCTGATAGCGTCGTATATAGCCAGCAGTTCTCTGTCATACGGACTATACTTCTTTTGAGCAGGATTCAGTGGTCTTGAAAAGAATGCTAGTGGTTTCCAGGCTTCCGGTGCTGCGCGCTGCTGTAAGACTGCGCCGATGGAAACGTCTGAGGCGTCAGTGTGGATAGCGAGCTCGACGTCTGTCAGCGGATGAGCGAGAAGAGTGGCTTGAGAGAGAGCTTGCTTACATGACTCGAATGCATGCATCATGTCTTCTGTCATCTCGATCTCTTGCGTTGGCTTCTTCTTCGGACCGGACAGTACGACGTTCAAGGGCGCTTGCAAAGCTGATGCACCTGGTACGAACCTTCTGTAGAAGTTGAACATGCCCAGGAATCGTCTGAGTTCCTTGACATTCTTGGGTACAGGGTAGTCTTGGATTGCTTGTACCTTAGACTGCAGCGGACGGATCCCCTCTGCGGACACTTCATGGCCAAGAAAGGTGATGTTCGTTACACCAAACTCACATTTTGCAGTGTTGATGAGGATACCATACTCTGACAGTCGACGAAATAGTTGATGGAGATGTTGGTGATGCTCTTCTGCGTTTCGAGAGAAGATCAGAATATCGTCCAAGTATCCATAGCAGAATCCAGACCTCGCAGCGCTTCGTCCATGAAACGTTGAAACGTTTGAGCTGCGTTCCGGAGACCAAACGTCATGTATGGAAACTGAAACAGGCCAAAAGGTGTGATAATGGCTGTCTTCTTGATGTCATCCGGATAAACTGGGATCTGGTTGTAGGCTTTGACAAGATCAACCTTGGAAAATATTGTACTCCCGGCGAGTTGCTGCGTAAAGTCTTGAATATGTCGGATCGGGTACTTGTCTGGAATCGTACGCGCATTAAGGGCACGGTAATCGCCGCATGGTCGCCAGCCGTCATCTTTCTTGGGTACTAGATGAAGCGGAGAAGACCATGGACTCTCAGACTGACAAGCTGTACCGTTCTGCAGCATATCTCGAACTCCTTTTGTGCGATCTTCAGGCGATCCGGAGGAAGGCGTCGGGGCTTACTTGCAATCGGCGGCCAGGAGTGTGCGTATATGATGCACCGTATTATGCTTGGGTACCTTTGGTGTACCTGAAGGTCGGTGATGTCGGGATACTGACGTAGGATCTCGTGGTACTTAGATTCCCCTGACATCCCTTCACTGACGAGATGTCTTCGGATGTACTTTGGGTTGGTACTGCAGCGGAAAGAGTAGTGTGCCATCTATAATGCGTTGTTTTCTGCAATCATCATAAATATTAAAGAGGACAAAAAATCAACACCAATGATGGTTTAGCAACGTCTGCCACAACGAATCCAATTAAATGCTCGCCGCAAAACCAAGTCAAGTTTCAGTTGCACCGAACCGTAGGTAGATATAACTGATCCGTCGCCGCTGTTAACTCGTAGCTGCTCTTAGGTCGGTTTGCCACTGAGTGACGTGCGCGGGTATACACACAAATCCGACCGGTGTCTACTAGGAAGAGAACTTTCGAGAACGGTCCATTACGAAGAGGCGGCCCGGTTTGGTATGGCAGTCGTTAGCCGCTACTTCCGGCTGCCGTCGAAGTTTTCCGACCCAGGGTAACTGCAAGGCCTGGTACAGCGAGTAGAGTTGTCTCCAACCTGTAATGGTACCAGCAGATGGGCGGGTCTCTTGTTTCGACGCAGACCGTGACCGGCGCTTGACGTCCGACTGGAGTTTTGTTGCGGAATTAAAACGCGAGCGCGATCTTGAGTGCGGTTGTCTACTACTGAACTGCGCTTTGAGCGAAGCAATTTCGATGTTAGTTCTGCATTTGCTTTGCCATTGCCACGAATCTGAATTTGAAAAATATTTTGCTGTCACTGTCATTTTTTACGAAAATATTTGCGGTCTTGTGGTACAAGATCGTTGCACTTTGTCAGCTAAATCCGCGAGTTCATCTAGCGTTGAATTTGGCTGCGATGCGATTACGACCTGTAAATTTCGGTAACCGGCTTGACCATACGGTGCGCAAAAAATCATCCGTCACTGAAGTTCCAGCCAAAATGCGCAGCTGGCGTAAAAATGCGATGGTTTCCTATCGCCCATTTGCTCACCTTGTAATAATTGCAGTGATTTCTTTTCCTGCGACAATGACAATCTTAATAAGCTCGGTTTTCAATTTTGACATACCGGTTTCGGCCGGCGGAGAATTTATTATCCTTGACTTCTACCGCGTATTGATGTTCCAACTGACTAATTACGTAATTGAATTTTTAGAATCAGCCGTTATTCCCGACAAAGAAAAATTGCGCTCCATCTGCGAAAACCAAAGCGCAGGCTCTTGCGGCCAAAACGGCGGCGCTCGTACACCGACTTTGAAAACGGCGCCATCGCTGTCACTTGCGCTGTTTCCCATTGACATTTCAATATTATGTAGGTTTTATATTCTTACTTGAATTTGCTTGAATTTTGCGTTTCTTGTCCAATGGGGGTCACCAGTGTAGGTGCGCCTCCTGAGCTTCGATGAATTAATGAAAAGAGATTTAGAGGCACACGAACGTATAATAAAGATTATCAAAAAGGAAAGTATTTACAATGGAATATTAAACTAGGGAAAAGGAAGGAAATGAGTTTCGCGCAATGGATAGTTCTGTTCAGGACCGCGTCGCCGGAAGAATGTCGCTCCGCTTCTTGACTGCCTTCTGGGCAATTCAAATGAACTCGAATACGCGCGCAATTCCACGCGCCGGTGTGCAGATGTTTATAGTATTGCCACACGTGGAACCGACTGCGGCTAGCGGGGTAATGATCTGGACGCTACATGTTAATGAAATAACTGTAAACCTCACACACTAACAACCTTTTCCCACGTTAGTTTATTGCATTTATTTGTCAAATATGTACACTAATTAATTTTACTTATAGATTGCTAAGTCAGTAATTCTACATAATGTCTAACTTTCTGAGACCCACACTCGAAATTTGTAATTTTCAGTTGCGCATCGCGTGTTTAGGAAAACATGGAATTGACAGAAAAACTTTTTAATTGGCATACGCCATTTACCTACGCTATGCAGCATACCTGCATTTGCAAACTAAACGGGGCACGGTGAACAAAGCTTTCGCTTAGACATCAGGCTCAGAGCCTGAATTTGCATGAGTATGCAACGTGTAATTAAATAACTAAAATCTGAAAACAGTTTGTATACAATAGAGAGGAGGGTCCATTATACTTTAGACCAG
>NC_133496.1:11715395-11799120 GCF_025370935.1 Choristoneura fumiferana | reverse complement strand
TTGCGAGGAATGTGAGACAACGCCCTCTAGCGGGGGTAGCAACTACCGACAGCTTAGTACGTTTACCGTGAGTTTAGATAGATGGCGGTAGTATATAGTATATACGATAGAGTTGAGCACTGAAGTAGTTTTAACAGGAAGCAATTATCATTGTTTGTATTTCCTTCGAGAATGGACACTGGTTTTATTATTTGTCTCTGATAGAATTTGCTAAATTACGGAAGGTACTCATCAATAAAAGGTAATCCCAAATCTAAAACTTTTATTACAGAGCTTTTATATTTTAAATTTAAGAGCTGCTTCGTGAGAGACTGAGCAACATAAATTAATGTCTTTTTAGTTACACATAAGGAATTGGAATAAACATATAGCCAGGCAAATGACTTGGCTAAAGGTTAATTACCTTTTGTATAATGTAGTAGTGCACAGAATTGGAATGGAAATTAAAATATTTTTTCGAATATGAAACGTCCACTTATTTATACGGAAATTTTACTACATACAATAGGTCACTTACTTAAGTTATTCACCTATAACGTATTTTTTTACTAAGCTTGCTTTGTACCCCACTGCTGGGCAAGAGCCTCCCCTTTTTTCCACTGTAACATGGCAAAGCTCCGCGGTGCGCAACTGGCCGCTTACAGAAAAAAAAAATCTAAATTCTAAATTATTGATACTCTTTTGTTTTTTTTTCCTGGCATTGGCTCTACTATTTGACAAGGTGTAAGCCGAAATTTGGTTTTCTTTACAAGAAAATATTAATTATTTACTTGGTGATAGCTATTTTACTGACGACTACCTGTACTACTGTACTTTGTACTCTTTTGTTTTGTTGTTTTCTTTTTGTATTATTTTTGTGTTTTATGTACAATAAAGTATTTACATACATACATATATACTACTTGTTATATAAGGGCTGCCACTATTGCAGGTATTGTAAATATTATTATCTCTATTTCTAATATTTATTTCTTGTCTACATTTTGTAAAACCTAATCCAAGTCTCGTTTAGCTCTCTTTCGCTGGTCCGACACTAAAACGAGGCTTGGATGGGTGCTGCAAGCAAGCAGTAAAGCAGGGTGTTTCATTCCAGCCCTTCCTTTTTCCTGCTGTTCTTCCCATCTCCACTTCCACTCTGCTCCGCTGCCTCGGAGCAGAACGCCGGCGCGACTGGGAGCTCCGAGGCTACCTTAACACCCTGCCCTGTTTCCCTACCTGTCCTAGAAGTCTCAGGCCAGTGTTTAATAAATAATAATAAATAAATAAATAAATAAATATCACGGGACAATTCACACCAATTAACCTAGTCCCAAAGTAAGCTTAGCAAAGCTTGTGTTATGGGTACTAAGCAACGGATAAATATAATTATATAGATAGATACATACTTAAATACATATTAAACACCCAGACCCGAGAACAAACATTCGTATTTTTCATACAAATATCTGCCCCGACGCGGGAATCGAACCCGGGACCTCAAGCTTCGTAGTCAGGTTCTCTAACCACTAGGCCATCTGGTCGTCTAGTGTTTGTTTTAATACATCTACAAGAGCAGTGCTGACTGAAATAATTGTATATATTTTTCTTTTGTAATATATTTTTATTTTGTAACCACACGCCTTTAATTTCTCAGACCGGCTAGCCGGTTACACCACTCGTCTCTACTTTTGGGCAACTCTTGCCTGTCTGACTGGAAACGGTCCAAGTCGTCCCGCCGTCTCCTCCTAGGTCTGCCTTTACTCCAGTGCCTGTCGCATAGAACCCAATCAATGATAACTTTGCAGCGATTTGGATGCATGCGGCATAACGTATAAAGGTCTCAACCCATTACATCGTATCACACCTTGATCGTAATAGTACGTTTGAATTGCCATACAAAATGACAGATATTTGATCTTAAGTGGGTATTGGTATTAGTTTTAGGTGGGTATTCTTTGTTTTGTTTGCATGCCCATGCCCATGCGAGTATACCCACTAGCAGAAAGAAAAAGTTTATTCGGCAATATACATTAACTTGTAGGTAACATAGCAAGCACGTTTCTTAACCAACGGTCGCCGTCGCGTGTCATGTAGACGCTTAGCACTCCGTTACTGACACGTGCCTATTACGGTCATGGCACGATACGGTGTAGTGAGTAGACCTTAAGGAATGAAAAAATGCCGATGCAATAAACACGATAACAATTCTTTTTCGCTTCTTATTATTAGTTCTGAGTCACACCAAACACTTTCCGCGCACCACATTTCTCGTTGTCCAAAAAAAACCCCAAAGTAATATTTTAATTTATAATTCATACGTCATCAAAAACCCACAATAGCACAAAAGGTCATGCTTTTAACTTTTGCGGTTGCTACAACACGCGTTCGATACTATCCTAATTCAGAATTTAATACACACATTTAGAACTTTATTGCCGTTAGTTAAAGTTGGTATTTGAATGTGTTTTGGTCTGTTGATATTGAGTTTTGTAGTTGTTGTTAAGGTAAGTGGCGGGGCAGAATACTTGGGAGGAGCAGAACAGATGTGAAATCATAAATAAGTTTTTTTTTTAAACAAACCTAATGGTCCCTTGCGGACTTGCTAGAAAAAATAAACCTAGATTTGGCCGTTAAACCCGGTTCAAACTTGATAGTTCCATATATTTTGATTGTACAAAACTGTTTATTAATCCGAAATTTATTTTTTCCAACAAGTGGCTATGAGTGGGGAAAGTATTGTATTTCCTATCTGAGTATACTTCCAAAAAATCAGCACAGGGCGCAAATGCATAACAAATTACAAGCTAATAGTATTAACGGTTTTGTATTTAAATTCACTAATACTATTTGCTTGTAATTTTATGATTTAAATTCGGATTTTGTTCCGCGTACCTTGATTTTAGAGAAGCTCGATATTTCTCCAGTCGTCTCTTGACCATGGCGCATGCAACTGTGCCGAAATATCGAGCTTCTCTTAAATCAAGGTACGCGGCACAAAACCCGAATTTAAATCATAAAATTAAAAATGACCGCTACAGTCCAAAACATTGTGTTGCTTGTAATATGTTATGCAACTGGGCCCCGATTGTATGATTGATTGGACAACGCACCGTCTGAACCACTGGAAATAGCTAAATTCAAGTCTCTAGTGACTTGAATTTTAGCAGCGTACAGCTTGAATAGGTAGATGACATAGAACACTAAGAAAGGATTTTTAGGAATTCCCACGGGATGGAGAAATAGGTAGCTTAATTTTTTTTACAATGTTAAAATGCGCGAGTAGGGTATCTGTCACATAAAATTGCAGAAACTTCACAGAGAGTGGTAAAACAGGAGGCAAATTTACTAAATTATCGATACTATATTTAATTTTTTTAGCATTAGATGGTAAGCGATCATGACGTGTCTTTTTATTGAAAAACACTTTTGAAAAATAAGTCACAGCAAATATGTAACAATTAGTTACTTTTAATTAGTTACATTAGTACTTATGATCATTTACAGTTTTTTGGTATCATAAATAATTACTGTTTTTTAAAATGGTTCTATAAAAAGACCAAGATTGTTTACCTACCTTTTTTCTAATGCTAAAAAAACGAAGTTTAGTTTAGTTTATTTACTCACTCAACATAACAATTACATTATATAAATACATTAAGTCAGATTATAATTATAAGAATTTATACTGAGATAGCAGGAGTGGAGCAAGAGAGGAGAGGCCTTTGCCCAGCAGTGGGACACAAAAATAGGCTAATAAAAAAAGATAAAAAACAATCAATAAAATACAATATCAAAACAAATTAAATTCGTCCCACAAGTAAGTAAGTAAGTATAGAGCTACCACAAGCATTTTTTGAAACCTGTATTCTAGCGATCCCTTCAGTTCTACGGGTAACTAATGCGCGCGGCTGTCAGCAGATACCACTATTATTACCACAAAGCAGCCCCTCTGTGACCGCAGCTTTCGCACCATTGCACACCGTAGGATGCGTTGTTTGTCTATGCTATATGTACTTTTTATTTCGCGGCTGAATGCGTGATTTTGCCTCATCCGCCAAGCCCGTGAATAAGCCCAGATGGCTATTTTTACGATTAAGTGGGATGGCAGGCCTTTGATTTTTGATGTTAATGAAATAACTGTAAACCTCACACACTAACAACTAACTTTCTACTGTCTCCACACTCGTAATTTGTAATTTTCAGTTGCGCATCGCAGTGTTTAGGAAAACATGGAACTGTCAGAAAAACAGTATTAATTAAAATGCAATCTCACTTAAATTTTAATTGGCATACGCCATTTACGCCATGCAGCATACCTGCATTTGCAAACTAAACGGGGCACGGTGAACAAAAGCTTTCGCTTAGACATCAGTGCTCAGAGCCGAAATTTTGCATGAGTATGCAACGTGTTAATTAAATAACTGAAAATCTGAAAACAGTTTGTATACAATAGAGAGGAGGGTCTATTATACTTTAGACCAGGTACCTATACAATTTATTAAGTATCTTTTTTTTCCTCTTTAAAGTGCCATTTTTTTTGTTAGAGTTACGTGTGACAAAAGTCACACCTCTCCTATACTACTTAGCTAAACCTGGAAAACTCTGAAAAAGTTAATTTATGTAGCATAGCATACTCGTATATATCATTAAATTATGTAGGTACCTAATAGGAAATCGTGCCTCAAATTCGTATTTGAAGTGGCCCTGCTAGGTACTTTTTCTACTCTCCGCTGTTTTTTCCAAAGCCGTGTTGAAACCCAAATATATATGTAGGTTAGGTGATAGTTGTCCAATGAGTCGGCAACCAGCACGTGTATGAGGTCGACACAATGCGTGAGATATGGTCCTGTCGACGCATCTGCCGCAAAAACTTGACACGGGCCGTGACAGCTTGCAACACTTCATGGCAGGGACTTGAGTTTTATTCTAAAGCTAGACGCACAACGTCCCACTGCTGGGCACAGGCCTCCTCTCATATTAAGAGGGTTACGGCCGTTATTCCCACGCGGGCCAAGTGCGACAAATTCGACAATCAACTTCTTGGCACTGAATGTGTTAATGTTAATGAGCTATCGGTAGCGAAATCAATAACCTAACCTAACCAATAAAAGTTGGATAACCCCCGACTTTGTCACTTCAAAGTTCATATCTCAAAAACGGCTGAACCGATTTTGATGGAACATGTCTAAGAACCATCGCTAGAAAACCTAATTTCAAATAAAAAACCGCATTCAAATCGGTCCACTCGTTTAAGAGCTGCGGTGCCACAGACAATATACACAGACAGACACAGATAGCGGTCAAACATATAACAACCCTGTTTGCTTCGGGGATTAAAAACCCGACAGGAAATACGAAAAGTCTGCACAGGAGTAGTAAAACAGAGGTCCGTAGGCAGTTTTCACTATGAAGCGGAAAAATGCTAATACTGGTTACGAGCGTAGAGAGTAGCGATATGTGGCCACGAATTATGTATTAGGTAGCCACGGTCTACAACCCTTAGTACTTACATAAATATGTCCTTCATAAGGAAAAAACTAAGAGGTTAGTAATCGTAGATGTCACAGGGAACCAAAGAGCTGGCGGCTTCCTCGTACAAAAAATTAGCTTAGTAGAGGGAACGCTGTAAACATCTTCGGAACCTTTCCTAAAGGGGTTGCTTTAAATAATTTATTTAACTTTTAGTTTTTCTTTCTTGTTTTATATAGGTAGGTTGCCCGGAAGAGATCGCTCTAAAGCAATAAGGCCTATTGCTTACCTTGTATTTTTTTTCTCTGTGTACCTACCTGTTTCTCCATCGCTTATTATTTGTGGTGTAAAAAAGAGTCATTGTCATCATCATCATCATCCCAGCCTATATTCGTCCCACTGCTGGGCACAGGCCTCCTCTCAAACCACTAGGCCACCACGGCTCTTTTCACAAAAGAGTCATTGCATTGCATGTAAATATGAAGATGTAATTTAATTCTTACTAACTGCTTTCTGTAGTAATAAATTAATTTAAATATGTCTACTAATGGCTTACGACGTTCGTTGGCTTAGCTAGTGGACAGTCGCAGACTAGTTGGGTCCACAACGCCCAAAAAATAGATAAATAAATATGATGGGACACTGCTTGTACTATATATATACGTATATACGGCAACGGATAAACCTACTTAGATAGATAAATACATATTAAACATCCAAGACCCGAAAACAAGCATTCGTATTATTCATACAAATTCTGCCCCGCCGGCCGCGTATCACACTTCCAACAAAAACTAACTGAGTAATACTGTTGCCAAATCCCACCTGTGCTCTCCAAACTTAAGTCGGTCGACTTTGACACTCGACAACAAACAAAACAATACCGAAAACACTCGACGAGGATTACAAGACAATCTCATAAACAAGCCATCTCCTAAGCCGACATAATGCTTTCAAAACCCTTAGCCAATTTAGCGAACGCAACCAAAAAAAATATCCCATTCTGTTCATTGTAATACCCCGCAAATTTAACAATACAATCTCCGTCACCCTATTTCGTGAACCATAGTAGCCATTATAGAGCGTTTTAAAGCTTGCAATAAATGGTGATTCCTTTTAGCACCGTTGACATTTAGCATCGGAGATATCTCTTTGTATGATCGACCACAATAGCTAATGCACTCATGATCTTTTCAACATTGTCATCTATACTAAGTACTGGTAACCGCACAATTTATACCGCGCATGAGGATCGGGTATAACATAGCTTACGTTGGATGTTTTAAGGTTGATTGTAGGTGAAAATGTATGCTGGTTGGGTGGTTTGTAATTGAAATTTTGACTTTGTTAAATTGTGTGACGGGGCGAGACAGCACGGCGAATCGTGATATTTTAATTGGCAACTCAGCTGGTGACAGAGAAAGTTATTGTTACAATTTTTCGATGCATCAAGTTTAAAGTTACAGTTATTGCTTGTTTGACGTAATAAGAACTTGAAAAAAATTAGAAACGATTATGTAGAGTTGATAATTACTTGCAGGACGATGGTTACTTTAATTTTTTTAGATGAAGCGCTGTCAAATAGTAAAACATATCGACGGAAGCGGCATTCTTTGAAATATTGAGTTATAAGCATAGCATATGTATCGAAATCAATGAATTTTCTCCGCCGTTTGAGCTACTTGGGTTTAGATTTTTCACAAGAATTGACTTAGGTCAATTAGCGTTTCAACTGTTGATATTTATGTTATAATTAAATTATGTATATTATTATATATTAATTCTCGCTTCCTATTATTTGTATTTTTTATATTTTTACTTGATTTCAAGATTTAGTAAGTTTAGTAGGTAATATTATGTAACACAAACTCTTACTTATTACAATGTAATAGAGCTGTTTTAACAAAATTTTGAGTGATTGGGTTCACGGGTTAGGTTAGATACATACATATATATGCAAATGATGTAATACATATTATTATATTAGGTACGGACAATATTATCGGAGGACTTAGCGCCAGCAAATCATGTATTTCAATATTTATCAAACTATTTGATCTCATTTATTTCTATTTTTCATTAGTAACTCAAAAAGGGCATTATCCGAAAGTTTTCTTCTAAAACAGAGCATCAATAATGGAAGAGATCCCTCTGAGATAAGTTCGGCTTTGCACATCTTATTATCCTGTTTTCTTGTGTCATGTGTTTTTTATGTACAATAAACAGTTTTACAATACATCTCAAAACCATATCGCCTATTAAGCTGTGATTGAACACAGTGCAGCTGATATACACAAACTTTAAATCAAACTGCACGACTCCACCATCCCAGCCTATATACGTCCCACTGCTGGGCACAGGCCTCCTCTCAGAACAAGAGGGGCTTGGGCCATAGTTCCCACGCGGGCCCAGTGCGGATTGGGAACTTCACACGCACCATTTAATTTCTTCGCAGGTTTGTGCAGGTTTCCTCACGATGTTTTCCTTCACCGCAAAGCTGCACGACTCAATCGCCAACATAACTTTATGTCAACTATCGCAAATTAAACGAGCACTCTTTACACAATAAGGCCAGCAAAATTGGACTATCACAATACTTGAACACACCTGAGCGGTGCCCTTTAAGCCTCCGTGCGACATAAACTTCTTACACGCCGCTACCCCGCCCAGAACACTCGTCAATAGCCGAGCCGTATAACATACAATACAACATAATACAGTGTCACAAACTTACTAACTACAGCTCAACGTCGCTCTCACTAAAGTACTTTATAGTACCAACTATGAAGCTAGTTTTAACACCGTTTTGCAAACGTGTTTGGTTAAGTTTGTGAATGTAAGTTATGTCGTTGTCAAGTGTCACTCGTTTGTAAATTAGATTGACGCCGGTGCCTTGATGTGGCGAATTTTTGTTTGGTTTGAATGTTTGTCGGCTTTTTGGGTGCCGATAAAGAGTAGGAGGTGTGACATCGGCGTAGCGAAGTGTCGTGGGAGCGAACGATTTGATCAGAATCAAACCGTTTGTGTAAGTAGGCCGCATATAACTCTATTAGGTACAGACGAGTGCTAAAAACTAAATATGGACTTATCTTATATAGCTTAGTGGATTTAGTGGGATCTAATCCAAACTTGCACTTGAGTTTTGTAGAATTTATAATGCAAAATTACACTGTATTCAGCTTTCTTTGGAACTGGACAGGATCTCAGCCAATATTGCAGATAAAATATCTAGTATTTTATTAATCGAAACTAAGATTACACATATTAAGAAAAAATAACCAATTAAACTTGAAATTTACCATGAGCTTTTCCATAAGGAAAACATCGTGAAGAAACCTGCGAACACCTGCGGGGCCACCATTGAAATTATATACGTCAATTATATCACGTTATATCTTAATATGTGTATTCTTAGTTTCGATTAATAAAATACTGGAAACTTTATATACTTACACCAAAGTTTCCAATCTGCCCTGCCAACAACAGCCAATGCCCTCCTATCATGAGGAGAGGGCTGTCAGCTGTGAGACGTATATAAGCTGATAAAGGGTAAACTACTTACCACTACCACGACATGTTTACAAACGTCACGCTGACAGCGACACTCTGACATGTCTTTGTGCCATTTCGGTTGTTTGTTATGTTTGTCGCGAACCATGCAAACCAATCGGGTGCTTTAGGTTATGGGAGTACTGCGAGTGAGAGTTCTTGATACTTGGCGTTTTGACTGGTAAGAAACTTAACTATACTTACTTATAGCGGCACAAGATTTGGCTCACTCAACATATGAACAAAATTACCAAATACTGCATACATATGAGGACAAGATTTTTTGCCACTCAGTAAGGTAAACGTACGAGTGATCGTCACTGTCCCAATATTTGGCATCTTGAATCTTATGTCGTTAGCAATAGAGATGACAGCTGGGTTTCGTCTATTGGGCATAAGCGTGTCGAGAACACTCGGACGTTTACCTTATATTATTATATACTGGCAAGGTGTAAGCATTTTATCTTAGCCTCGTAAAAAAAAACAGTTGAAAATTGAATTTGTAGTGTTCTTTTTAAAGATTTATAAATCTGTCTCTTTCTAAAACGCTTACCAGTGTGCAGTAGGCGTGGTGCTACTAGCGTGTGACGTCACACACTATTATTTATTACGGTCTAATCTTACAAACAAAAGTTTTAGTCGCTGCCCGCCGTCTACTTATTTATAAGTATATACGCTTGGCTCTAAACAAACATAAACAACTATGTAAGTAACGCCTTGATAAAACCACTTTTTAAAATATACTCACTGGCACAAAATTGGCCATATTTTTCAGGGCCAGATTTTTATGCCGCTCTGTATATTTCTTCCGACAAAGAAACTGACAGAAAGCAATATCACGCTACCTTGGTTTTTACCATTTTTAAATACTTGAGAGTATTTAAAAACATACAAGTCATATAAATTCGAAGTATCAAAACATATCGTGAATTTCTTGAGACTTCAAACCAGCCGCAGGGGCGGAGCGGCGGCGGCTCCTTTGACGACCCTTCAGCTTCGCACCTCGCAGATGCCGAGTGCATCCGAGCGGAAACATTAGTATAGTATGAACATGGTTGACTTCGGGTAAGTATAAAAGTAAGTGTCGAAAGCAGTCGATCAAATAAGTAAATAAATACAGTTTTTGTTTAAGTTTGTCATTTTATATACATTTTAAAAGAGCATCGTGATTTACTAACTGACAGACATACAACGCCCAGTCTATATATACTACTGGAGCTAGAAACTTTCAAATTGATCTTACATTATTCTTCGAGGATTAATGTAATTTTGCACGGATATATATGTAAGCTATGCCGACAAAATGGAACAGTTAAAAATTAAAAAAAAAAATTTTTTTTTGACGTAGTGGGGTGATTTTTTTTTCTCATCCAACCCTATAGTGTGGGGTATTGTTGGATAGGTATTTTAAAACCATTAGGGGTTTGCTAAGACGATTTTACGATTCAGTGATTTGTTTGCGAAATATTCAAGTTTAAAGTGCAATTTTTTATTAAAATCGAGCGTCCCCCCCCCCCCTCTAAAATCTAAAACGGTGGGCGGAAATTTTAAAAAAAATTCAGGATGGTAGTAAGCATATCAAACTTTCAAGGAAAACTATAACGGCTAAGTTTGCTTGAGAATTATTAGTAGTTTGACTCTTAAATAGCAGCCTAAGGTATAAAATATACCTAAACTTGGAAGATTCCGTATAAAATACGAAATCCTTAGAAAAATATTACTTAATTTTTTCGTATTTTTTTTTGTATTCGTTGGGGGAGAAAGGTCCTCGAGTGGCGCCCATGAACCGAAAGACGAAACAGCAGGCCTCCCACTAGGTGGTGATGTGCCGTGAGAGTTGTAGGTAGGTAAAAGGTGCATACAAGTCGCGACATGTCGTTGAATAAAGCGTTCTAAGGGGGAGGCTTTTGTTTAATAGTGGACGTCTTCTGGCTGATAACGATGATGATTCTTTGAGGGTCATTCAAGAACATGGATCTAGTAGTAGTATTTGACATTTAATTAAATTTAATTTATTGGAATTTTTTGAGTTTGTATATTGATGATTAATATAGAATATGATACTAATCCTTAGAAAATAAGACTAATGTACTCGTATTATTAACAAACTATGGACCCTGGTCTGCAATAAAGCATTTTGAATTCTTGACTTTTAATTATTTAGTTTGTACAAATTTCTTTTTATTTTAACTAGAACTAGGTATACTTTGTATCATAGAAAACGAAAATTACCTACAGTTATAGAATTATGTCCAGGATTTCCTCCTTTTCTTGGCCTCAAAATCGTAGATTATTGCGAAAACGCAATTTCTTAAAATAAATATATAATTCATTACCATCAGCCAAATTAGTGGTCTATCAATTTTTAAACAAGTTCCTATCAAATTAATATGTCGCTAAAGTCGAACTTTCAAGTTGACAGACACGTCTATTGGCATTATTGTTTTATGACATGCAAACGCTTATTAACTTTACGAGTAGGGTGGTAGACCGCATATTTGGCTGATCATAGAGAAAAGTAAAGAAGTGATGTTCAGGGTTAATTTTTATGAAAACTAAAGACAATAAGTACCGATGCTAAATCTAGCGCGATCAGAATACTTGCGACTGTTTTCCGTTGTGCTAATAAATGGGGGATGGTAGTGACTAATGAATGACCAATATTGACCTAGGCACGGCTCTTGACAACGTCTTGCCCTAGCTCTTGTCTCTCGCATACAAAAGGTTAAATATTTCATTCACTTTTGAAGTCGTTTAACACAATCAGTGCCATGAACCCTATAATCGACTCTCTGTTTGTACTTAGTCAGTATTCGGCATAAAGTGGGAAAACGCTGACAGCGGTTGGTTACGAGCGAAGCGCGTAGCGAAATAGATGGTATGGTTGCAAATGTGTTAATGTTTGTTTAAAAAAACTATTAAATCAATACAAGTTGCACTTAAAATCGAAGCGATGTGCAATAGAGGCGCAACTTAAAATGATCAGTTAACCCTAGTTTATCCCCATTGAACAGATCGATCCCGGGGGAGGAGCCAAAGGGGACGACGCAGGGGTTAAGTATTATTACTTGGATTTAAAACGAGATACACGGGGTCGTTCGACATGGTCTAAGTCATAGGTTCTCAAAACTCACCGTCCACTGTGCAATGACAATCGAACATTCACTTGTCTGGTTGGTATATTTTTAAAATTCTTAATTCAAATTATTAAATATTCATTTAAACACTAACCCCCTTATTCATAAACGACAATCAAACCTATTTTAGTTAAAATGCCGCTAAAATTTGTTTGTCCTTATCTGTCACTTCGACATTTGTATTTGTTAGAAAGGGACAAAGCATTTGTTAGTTAACACAGACTTGTTAAGTTTTATGAATAAGGGGGTAAGCATGCACCACATCCTGTATCCTCCGTTTCTTCTTTATATTGTAATGGATGCCTGGATGAGACCGTTAGATAAGAGGCCGCCTAGCGCCGTAAATTCACCTGCATTAATTACTAACATAGTCTTAAGGAAATACTAACAAAAATTTTGGATCAAGTCGGGGTCACCACTGTTGAGGTACGTGTACCGTGGCAGAGGATGTAAAGCCAAATGAAAGAATGCTTCAGGTTTGTAGCAACTTTAATACGATATGAGCCTACTTATATACGAAACTAAACTAGGGAACATGAAACAGACATATAAACTATTGCTATCTCACACAACATGCAAAATCGGTAAATGTGGGTGGGTTTTGCAGAGCCAAACGTGGATTACCCACACGCAATAATTATGAGAAAACCTCTGTCTATCTCTGTAGCCACAAGTTGTCTGAATGAATAAATTATTATTACATTATTATTAATTGCGTCAGCAGCTCAGCAGAGCGTGCAATATTATCTAACACGTTCTACCGGCCCGAGAAATAGAGTCATATCAGTATATTTTATGCACGCTTTGTGGTTTCCATACCAATAAACCATGTTTAGACGATTTACTCACCTAAACCAATTTTTTTGTTCCACGTTGTCACAACTCTTTCTTTTTGATTCTCCCCTTTTGTATCCAATTGCTAATTGGATAGCGAGAACCCTATCGATTACCAAAATATTGGTCGTAGAAGTTAAATACCTACAACACAAATGAACTCTCGTGACCGCTCCGTCTCAATTTGTCTACATCGGCAAGGGTTTAAGATTGATGGATCACCAAGCTGGTGTTTTTTAAAACGACTAAGTATACCTATTAAAAATCGGCCAAGAGCATGTCGGACACGCCCAAAATAGGGTTTCGTAGCCATTACAAAAAAATTAAGTATTTTTTATAAGGATTTCGTATTTTATACCTACTGAATCTTCCAAGTTCAGGTATATTTTATACCTTAGGCTGCTATTGAATCTTAAACTACTAAAATTGTCAAGCAAACTTAGCCTTTATAGTTTTCCTTGAAATTTTGATATACTCACTACCATTCTGAACTATTTCTAAATTTTCCACCCACCGGTTTAGATTTTAGAGGGGGGGGGACGCTCGATTTTAATGAAAATTTGCACTTTAAAGTTGAATATTTTGCAAACAGATCACTGAATCGAAAAATCGTTTTAGCAACCCCCCACTTCAAGGTTGGATGAGAAAAAAAAATCACCCCCACTTTACGTCTATGGGAGGTACACTAAAAAAAAATTATTTTTTGTTGTAACACCATTTCGTCGGCATAGTTTACATACATATTCGTGCAAAATTACAGCTTTCTAGCATTGATATTACCTGATCAAAGCCGCGGACGGACGGACAGACAGACAGACAGACAGACAAAAATGGCGAAACTATAAGGGTTCCGTTTTTGCTATTTTGGCTCCGGAACCCTAAAAACGTTCCGCAAGTATGCCACAAGGCGCTCTTTTAAATGTCACCAATGCGAAAGGTGTATGTATGTTTGCTACTCCTTCACTCTAAAACGGCTGAACGCATTTGGATTCAAACTGGTGTGTAGATAGCTGCAATGGATATCTAGAATAACATAGGGTTCACTAGTGTTCCGCAACAAACGTTTGGCAACCTAATTCATTTCACAACTCTTTAATATTTCAGAAACTATATTTCAGGATTTTTATTATAAAACCAATAAAACTAACATAACCTTACCCTAAAGGGTTCTACACAATGGCACTGAAATAAATCCTGAAATATTTACAGTTTTAGAGTTTGCGAAATTAATCAGGTTGCCAAACGTTAGTTGCGAAATGAACGGATATAGGTACATACACCCGGCCCAGCCCGGGAATAATCACAAAATTTCCACAGCTATAGAGAAATGATGGCATTGATGGCGCAGCGTTTTAAACACAATTTTAATGAAATCCACTATTTCATTGTTGGGAATTCCCATGTAAATTTAGTAAAATCCAAGAATTTCAATTCAACTGTACAGGGTACAACTCTAAAGGTTAACAAGCGAATCCGCGGTACTAGCGGGAACGGGAACTATACTATCTTCATATTTTCTGAGCACCCACTCCACATCGCAAAAACCATCGCATACATTCCACTGCGCCCGTATTAAGTATCTTCAACAATCAATAAATTAAAAGTTTTAAATATGACCCAAATAGCTCTCATTGTGCGGGTGGCGTCACCTCGTCTAGCCGATGAATGAATGAGAACAAAGCGTGTCAGCCATCTTGGATTTATGGCCGGCGTTGTTCTTGTTGCTCATGAGGTAGCGATAAGTGAGCGGTGAATGAGATTGGACCACACAGGGTATCGCGAATGATATACAGGACGAATTTTATTATAGGGCGAAAGTATTTCGGATTTGTAGGTTTTTAGGCTTATAAAATTGAAAGTTGACAAATCTGCTCGGCATCGCTTGCCGTCTTAAGCTATCTTAATTGTATTAATGTAATAATGATCGCAAACCATCAGGAGACCCACTGCTCGTTTGCCATCCAGTCAAATAAAAAAAAACTGGCACTTATGTAGTACTTCAAAATGACGTAAATTATGTTCAGATTGTGTATTATGTAATTGTTCGTGGAAATAACGTAATTTTTTTTATTTTTTGTTAGGTTCATAAAGATAAATAATGTTATTATAACAATACCATTATCTATTTATCTTCTATCTGTTAAACAGCAACTTTCTTACGACCTCTTACCTACCGTAATAAAGTCGCTGCTTAGCGGAAGAAACTAAACAGAAAATAATGTAATAAAAAAATACTAGATTTATTTCGTTGTAGGTTCAATTAAAACACAGAGTAAGTGTTAATGAAAATTACTCATGTAACTGTGATAAAATAGATACCTATATTATTACACGAATAAAAAACCAAAAAACATGCAAAACGTTTTTATTATTTTCTTAACAATAATGGCAGAAGTCGTCACGCCTCTGGTATATTAAATGCTTTAAACAAAATACTTATCCATACCTTAGGACAACTTTTTATATACTACACATGAAAGATTAAATTGAAACATAAAGAAACTATGAATTATTTAAATCAACTCGACTAGAATACCAAAAAAGATAGCCAGAGCTATATTTAAATTGGTTACACTACACACTGATCACTCTAATAACATCATAGATCGTACCCATACTTCAATGTCAATCCTAATACCGACTTCAGTACAGTCACCATCATTAATATCTGCCACAGCGGAGTGTGCAAAAATACTCACGTCTTCGGCCCTAAAAATAGAGTCGTATCAGATATTTATGCACGCTTGTTGTGTCGATATTGGTACTACTCAGTTTCATGCTTGTATTTCTTAAAAAATCAAAGATTCTTATGTAGGTATATCAAGAGTTGTTACTGACCAGCATTACTTGAAAAAAAAAAACGAATGATCATAATATTATGTTTCGAAACACCCTCTAGATACACCTACAACTAGGCCCATTCACAAATTCACCTCATTCAGGACAAGCGTAGTAATTGTCGACCACAAAACGCTGCCCAAAAAGACCTTTTAAAAAAAGATATAAAGTTGTCACGCGTTAACTTAAACTCGGGCGAAAGATACCTCGATACTAGAATGCTTTATATTTAAGATTTATACGTATTTTATAAAGAAATTAAGGCATTTAGAACGAATTCGGAGTGTATTAAGGGTTCTTTGGCGAGATTTATCGATATGTAACAAATGGATTTTGAGAGGTTTTGAACGCGGTTTCAAATTACTTTAAGCCAAGTTTAGACTTGCAAGAAAAATCGTGCAAGTTGCATTACATTGCGAGGCCGTAAAGCCAACGAGTTTGTAGTGGTCAATCCAGCGCCGCAACGTAAAGCGGGCCGCATGCCTGTCTGCCACCGACGTGATATAAAAAAAATATATATAGGTGAGGCCTGGAATTGTTCTTTGTGGCATCAAAATTAGCAAACTATTATCGACCTTAAGTTTGGTCATAATAGGTATTAGGTACAGTCACCAGCATTAATATCTGCCACAGCGGAGCGTGCAAAAATATCTGACACGTCCTTCCGGTCCTAGAAATAGAGTCGTATCAGATATTTATGCACGCTTGTTGCGTCAGACATTGGTGCTGGTGACTGTACAATAATCTGAAGGATTATACAAAATTCGAAAATCGAAGTTCGTATCGTACCGTCTCTCTCACTCTAGTATTAAATAATATTAGCGTGTCAGCAGGACGGTACGATACGTACTTCGATTTTCGGATTTTGTAGTAGCGCCTCTGGTAGTAAAATTCGGGTGCTACGGCATCGGGATCGTCTTCGCAAGACGGAACTCTTCAACGGTCAATGAAATCCACTTGAAACTTGAGATGTGTATCTAAATAAGTAAGCAAAAGGATGATGCTTTACGTCCATTCTAGTGTAGGCACTGAACTACATTACAACAGGCCAGCACAAAACCATTTGGCCGCTCAATTATTTCCGTTACGTATTTACTCCAAAATCAAGTATCTATGCCCTTCATTTTACAATTCCATTATATCCAAGATAGATTGATCACCTCACGACGTCGTAGCCTCTCAAAGAGGCAGGCAAGTCTTTGATAAAGTTTCGCGACCGTTCGAATTTCAAAAAGACCGTTACAATTATTTTTTTAATTTTGAGGTAAGAACGGGGCTTGAGCGATCGAACTTTTGATTGAGTGCTCTCACAAAGTGTACCTACTGTAGTGCTTCTAGTTTCGAATAAACAGGAAAGAAAAAGTATGTTATTGGGCATGAGAGCGAGATTTGGACAGAGTGATGCTCGATGCTGCTGTTACACTTGCTCTCGATCTCAATTATATTCTTTTTCATTAATTTTTATTTAGATTCTTTTCTTTGCACTAAGAATGGAAGAGGTGGTCTGAAATGGGACGTTTATGGACCGACATAATTATTTAGTTCTGTAAGATCGACAAAGAACAACTAAAGGAATAATTTATAGAATCAGGCGTTACTTTGCAGAGTTCCAAATCAATGAACTAAAAGAATTTCTTATTATGAGTATGGGGTCTATTATTAATGAACAGGTAAATTTTGTATCTTCTACGTAAGTCTAATTCTTCGGCTTCGGTCTAATTTTGGCAATAACAGTAAGGATAAATATAACACGCCTTAACAGTAAGTAGATACAAATTCAGGGTAGTTTTATATGTCAATTAAAATTAATTAATATTTTGTGGGTAATTTTATTTGAGAAAAAAAATAGTTGGGTACTTGGTAGTTACAGTTACAAATTAAACGTTTGTTGTGGCTTGTTAGTCTAACTTCGGGTAGCATGGGTAGGTTGTGTTGCTCTGAAGATGAGCTCTGGTTGAGTTCGGTCAGTGTAGTCTGGTGATGGTGATAGATGGGTTTGTGTGATTTGTGTGTGTTCTTACAGGTTGGAGGTGGAGGAACTGCATGAATTTCAATTTTTACTGGACACTGAGTAAAAAGTTTTGCAAACCGTCTCTCGGCCGCAGATTTAGTTTGTTTTTTCAATCTGTATTGACTTCCTTTAAAAAAAACTTTTCTCACGACATCACAATATAAAGCAGCAAAAACATTCAAAAACCTACTTTTTGTGCGCAAACAAACTTTGTAAACGTACGTACATGTGTAAAATAAAAACGTTTGACGCAAGCCGTGATCGATTGCCGCCAAAATTTGACAGATCGCGTCGATTCCGAATTTCGTTCAGAGACCAATAATAGGCAGCAATCAAAACTATTGTTGGGAATATTGTAATTCGGTTTGTTTAGATTGATACGTACCATCCATTTGCCGTCTTGGTGACGGTTTTGTGGCTTTTTGTCAAGAATTGGTCGACTTTTTAAAAGACCAAGCGAAATAAAAATAACAGAGTTAGAAAATTGTATAAAACTTAAATATTCGCTCCGATCTTTACGAATTGAAAAGTACAGAGTTTGAAATACACATAGGTACTCTTTTTTAAGTTAACTAAAAAACTTTTTCGCAGTCTTTTAACGTTAGCAAAAATAGATGAAAAAGCCATAAATGAAAATTAATTTATTGGCAATATAACGAATTACAAAAATCCCCCAGAAGCTTCTTTTAACAGCCATCCGAAAATTAATCGCGACATTTCCCGGCGCTGGCGAGGGGAAGAATTGTTAAGTCTCCCATAAACCGCTAACATTGACAACGCATCCATACACATAGGCGTATGTACGCCGTAAATTGTAAGGGAGCAGCGGCCGGAGTAACCATTAAAACAACAAGCCGCAGCTGCGGGGAGAACTCAGCGCCGGCCCCCAGGCCCGCCCCCGGACCTCGCACAAAAATCAACATAAATAACAATACACACCCCTATCTCAAACACTATGACACCCTACGCAACCGAAACACCATAAACTCCCGACGAAAAACATCCCAAAAACAATCCACCGTCCCAAAGCGCAAAGCTCAGATTGCCGCCAAGCGGACAGACCCATAATCAAAAAAAAAATTGGATCTCAAGTGAGCAACAATTGAAAAATATTTCGTCTCTTTCGACCATTCAATGGCATCAGTTATCCCTCCGCTTTTGGGCGCTTTTATTAAATTTATTGTTAAAGGAATGTATATAAAACTTGTTGAAATCGAGCAGGGTCTCAGTCTGTGACTTTGGACGCGTGTGAAGACACCCTTCTTTATTTCGCCGTTTGTTATTTTTGCAAAAATGTTTTCTGTGCAACAGAACTACTCGAGATTGTTTCGGCCGTGGGACGTGAGTGATAGCAAGAAAATAGATTCACAAGAGACGAACTTTGATAAAACTACGACCAATATAACTCCTAAGTCAAGCAAGAGAAAATTACAAGAAGAGAAAAGAGAAAATCGATTGCGAAAAATTCGCGGTACTTTTAAGAAAAAGGATACAAACGTGCACCAGGACGCTACAGTTTCCACGACAACTGCCGAAATTGAGGATAAAAAAACGAACCTTTCTGCCGTTCATTTGGGCGCTCCAATCGAATCACCAGTAGCAAGCTTAAGCCTGTGTTGCGACAGGCTTTTACAGGAAGAAAAACCTCAAGTTAAAACTGAAAATATCGCATCTCCAGTTGAACCAGAAGTGTCTTCCATCCCTAAACAGCACTATCCTAATGTACCGCAAAACTTATCCGCTCCGGTTTACAATACTTACGTCCCTGACTACCTTCCGTCGGCAGACATCGCGCAAGCGCTAGGCGTACCTCCAACGGACCCCCTACTCCTAGAATCCCTAGCACAAGGCTACGCTATGGAGCTGGAATACGCCAGAATCCTCCAGCAAGAGAATGAGGCAAAACTCCTAAACGCCAGAAAGCAACGGCCGAAGAAATATAAATGTCCGCATTGCCATGTGGGATTTTCCAATAACGGGCAACTGAAAGGACACATACGTATACATACAGGTGAGCGGCCTTATAAATGTGACGAGAAGAATTGTGGCAAGACTTTTACGAGGAACGAGGAGCTGACGAGGCATAAAAGGATACATTCAGGTGTGAGGCCGTTCCCTTGCCCCACTTGTGGGAAGAAGTTCGGGCGGCGGGACCATCTGAAGAAGCACACGAGGACGCATTATATACAGGCGGAGCGAATGATGCCAGTGTTCGTGCCGCTCTCTGCCGTGCCTCATATGGCTGCGGGGTACCCTTACTTGTATGGTTTCTGACAAGATGCTTTGGGGTAATTTAACGGATTTTTTTAACCTCAGATGCAAAAAGAGGGGTTTTATAAGTCTGATGCCAATGTGTCTGTCTGTGGCATCGTAGGTCTCAAACGAGTGGGCCGATTTAGATGTGTTTTTTCACGTGAAAGCGAGTTTTCTTGCGATTGTATTTAAATTTGTTTCATCGAAATGACAATGCCGAGGGTTTTTCAACTTGGCTAAGTTAGTAAGGTAAAGAGGATAATGCGCAATACTCTGTTACACTTTTCCTGCTTTACAAAATATTAACAATGGTTCATTTTAAAATTGATGCAAATAACTATGTTTCCACAAAATTAAACTACTTAAATAATTTTTGGTACCCATTCTATGTGAAGCGTTGTCGTAAATCATTGATTGTAAGCCATTAAAATATAACGATGTTTGCTATATCCGAGTTTATATTTTTAGAAATTTATTGTAAATAGGTAGTTCAAAATTAGAATAAGAGTTGTGAATACACCTAATATTTTTTAAGAATAGATAAATTATTAGATTATTTGCGTGCGAAATGTTGACATATTTTTATAACACGAAATAAAAAATATTTTCAAGACATTTGTTGTATTATTTGTTCATATGTATTTCATTTCAGTGTTGAATACAATGTGACATATTTCTTCATCATTCCCAGCCTATATACGTCCCACTGCTGGGCACAGGCCTCCTCTCAGAACAAGAGGGCTTGGGCCATAGTTCCCACGCGGGCCCAGTGCGGATTGGGAACTTCACACACACCATTGAATTGCTTCGCAGGTTTGTGCAGGTTTCCTCACGATGTTTTCCTTCACCGCAAAGCTCGTGGTAAATTTTAAATGCAATTCCTCACATGAATTTCGAAAAACTCAGAGGTGCGAGCCGGGGTTTGAACCCACGACCCTCTGTTTGAGAGGCGATTGGTCAAACCACTAGGCCACCACGGCTTTTTTAGACATATTTCTTTTATTACTAAAATATATAAAGTAAATTTTTGAAAAAGTTCAATCATGATACAACACTTAGATAACACCCATCGCCAATGACGTGACACTGTACTGTAATGCCGGCCACATAACTTAAAATGGCTAAGTATGCCGCTTAACCAACAGTTGCATTTTTTTTTCAGGAGAGCGTTAAAAAGAAAATATTTTTGTGTTTATAACTTTATATACACCAGCTGCGAAATCTCAAATTTGTTATTGTTGTTGGTTACACGGCATTAGCCATTGTTAATTACGCAGCATTGCAGTATCACTGACGTTTGTCATTTAATACGCGAGTGAAAGGGACGGTGCGATACCAACTTCGATTTCAAGGTCTCCTCTCAGAATGAGCAGCACGCGGGCCATTGCGGATTGGAAACTCACACACACACACACACACACACACACACACACACACCATTGAAATGTTTCAGCTTCTCGCAGGTTTGTGCAGATGTTTTTATTCACTGTAAAGCTCATGGTACTTACTTAATATCGCGGGCACGCATCTCAATATCGAAAATTGAAATATCGACGGTCAAAATATCGAACCTAACCTACTTTCGATATTTTGACCGTCGACTTTTTAACATTAGATATATTAATTTTCCCAATCCGCACTGGGCCCGCGTGGGAACTATGGCCCAAGCCCTCTTGTTCTGAGAGGAGGCCTGTGCCCAGCAGTGGGACGTATATAGGCTGGGATGATGATGATATTAATGAACTAAAATAATTTCCTTGCTCACCCGCGACCTTACGATAGCTAAGCTTATGCAAAATATGCGTGTTCATGCAGTTCCTCATCCACATTGTAAGAACACACAAATCACACAAACCATCTATCACCACCACCACACTACACTGACGCGTTTCGAACTCAAACAGAGCTCATCTTCAGAGCACAACGTCACCATCTACATTGTTAGACTACGAACCACAACCACCGTTTTAACTTGTCACTGTACTCCCAAGTACCACATACGTTTTATGAAACAAACAAATCACAAATTATTAATAAAAAATTTTAACCGTCCTTCAAAACTACTTTTTTTATATTTACTGTCAGGCATGTTTATTAACTACATTGCTGAATTAGATCAACCGTAGCAAGGGAGATGAAACTAATTACCTGCTCATTAATAATAGACCCATACTGTTGTATCTAATTATCTCATGCATTCTAAATTTCTGTAGTTTGTGTGTGTGTTTGCATTCATGTTGTAGTTTGGTAAGATTTGTATTTGTGTGTTTCTACATGAGGTGGAGGAACTGCATGAACACGCAATTTTGCATAGCTTAGCTATCGTATCTGAGAAGGAATTATTTTAGTTCATTGATATGGACCTCCGCAAAGTAACGCCTGATTCAATAAATTAGATGATGATATTAATTTTCGATATTCAGATACGTCTCCAATTATGAAAACTCAGAGGTGTGGGCGCCGGGTTTGAATCCACGATCCTCTACTAGTACTTGAGAGACCATAGGTCAACGTTTATGATCTCAAGAAATATGTTTGTAAAATTTCAAGTCACTTAGATCTAGTGATTTACTAAGGCTGCTTTTCCACCAGAGAGAATTTAATATTTTTTTCATGAACCAATAGTGTGCTGCACGAAGGTAGGTAAATGAAGCGGTTTACTGTCATTCGGTGCAAACGGAAAATCGTCCACTTGAATTGACCATTTTGAATTTCGATCAAAAAATTTTTTTTTATTCGACTGGATGGCAAACGAGCAAGTGGGTCTCCTGATGGTAAGAGATCACCACCGCCCATAAACATCTGCAACACCAGGGGTATTGCAGATTCGTTGTCAATCTAGAGGCCTAAGATGGGATACCTCAAGTGCCAGTAATTTCACCGGCTGTCTTACTCTCCACGCCGAAACACAACAGTGCAAGCACTGCTGCTTCACGGCAGGATTAGCGAGCAAGATGGTGGTAGCAATCCGGGCGGACCTTGCACAAGGTCCTACCACCTGCAATAAACAATAAACAAAAGTTTAAAGAACTTAATAAAAAATAAAATAAAAAAAAAACCCGACTGCCTTAAAAATACTAAAAAGAATAAAAAACAAGTCCAGTGGGCTAGAACTTTGTTAAGTAGCTAACTTAAAGTTCAACAGTCGGGACCCATTTAAATCATGAAGCTCAAAAATTCTTACCTAATGGGTCCCAACTGTTGAACTTTAAGTTAGCTACTTAACAAAGTTCTAGCCCACTAGACTTGTTTTATTCTTTTAAGTATTTTCTTAGGCAGTCGGGTTTTTTGTTGTTTTTATTTATTGTTTTTTTATTAAGTTCTTTAAACTTCTTATAATACGATACTCATTTCCTTCACACGATAATTCCGTTTTCACATAACACTTAGATAGAGCTCATAAATTTAAAACTACCAATTGAATCCAACGCTCTCCGGACATGGATAGATTAAAAAATATCTTGACTTCTTCCTAAATACATTTTACAAATACAATAACAATCGTATTGCCTCCAAAAGCCCAATGTCATAAATATCGATTCATCAATCCATTCAATTGCGCAAAATCGCGTCGAGTGCGGACTTCCGGTGTACTAAAAAAAAATACCAATTTGTCGTGAAATATTTTGACTCGACTCATTGTGTGAGAAAGCACACTTGTGATCAGAATGGAATTTCCAGAAATGTTTAAGTTACAATTAGTTTTATAAAGTTGACTTTGTGCCAGTCGGTCATTCGTTATTAATCGATATTGTAAGTAGTTTCCGTATACCTTTTATGGGACGCTGATTTTTCAACCGATTTGAACAAACGAGATGCTCGATTCGGTTGTATTTTTAATGTTTTTTACCTGAGGCTGGCCATTAATTAACGAATTTGGAAAATTGAGTCATTTTTCTAATTTGAAACGTCAACTTGTCTGTACAATCAAATATTAGTAAAATCAGCTCTAGGAACATATGTCCGTTGATTTATGAGTATAATGGCACTACCGCCACCGTCGTGTAAGTATACTCTGATACACATTAACATTAACACAATAATCGTCAATCAAATGTGTCTCAAACATTTCATTGTGATAATTATGATAAGGTTCCATAATGGCTATTTTTTCGCACTAGTTAAACTCATTACAATTAAGCGTCGCGTCGCGTAGTAGGAAGGGACTTGTAAAGTTACGAAGCGAAAAAGGAATCGCAATAGTTCCATTAAAGAAACTCCACAGCGAATAATGCATTTTCTAAAATTAATTATCTGAGTGCCCTTATTTTTTTATATCTTCTCTTTATCGCTAGATTCTTACAAATTCCCGTTTTAATCTTAAGACGATAGAAGGCGCCCCCACGCGGTGACAGCGCTAATAAAGTAATAAATTATGGCGATCTCACATCATCAACGTAAGGCGGTTTCATACAAATTAGAAAATTTCCCACGTCCACATTGGACTCCTGCCCTAAATATAAGGAATTGTGCACATTGACAACTCGGAAGTCCGTTCGCAGCATGCGGCCTTTGCTCCAAATTTGTCTTTTTTTCGTGATTATTTTGCGACTGCAGGGCTACTACGAAACTCGAAACTCGAAGTTCGTGTCGTGCGGTCCCTCTGACACTTATACTATTTAATACGAGAGCGAGAGGGACGGTACGATACGAACTTCGAGTTTCGAGATTCGTAGCAGCCCTACAGATATTGTCATTGCGCTCTGCGTGAAGTCTGCGTATAATTTATGTTTATTGGACGTTTCATTTACAATAACACTTTATGCTCATATTTTTTTGGGACTAGGTCAAGAATAATAGTCAAGATAGTCAATTTACTAATACCTAGATGCCAAAAATAATGAAATTGCTCCATAAAAGTAAAACAATCGAATGTGCAAATGTGCCTTTCCGACTTTTAGGACCTAGTACTAGAATAGTATATATTGTTTTACATCAATAAGGAATATGCGAGCACTTTTCATTTGTTCAAAATCTTCAAACACATCTTTACCTGTTGTCCGCGAGTACGTCTGCGAAGAATTCGTTAAACAGTATCCCGCGGGAACTATATGCAATTTTTCCGGCTAAAAACTGTTTTATGTCCTACCCAGGGTCTCAAACTACTTCCATACCAAAGTTCATCTGATTCGGCTAATCGGTTTGGGTGTGAAGATTTAAGTGGCATGGCAGACACACCGACTTGGGCACAATGCCACAGGGGAGAATACTAGATTTTCTCAAAAATGACCGTAAAATTTGACATTATTCTTTACATATCGGAAGGTGAAGTGCATAGTTTATGGTCAGCGAAAAATTAAAAAGTTGAATAGATTGCAGGCGCGCTAGCTCGACAATAATGAATTAGCGCGCCTGCAATCAGTCACAATTTTTTTAAAAAAGGTAAAAAGGCCATGGACACAAGTGGTATACAGCCAAGTCTAATGGCCGCTATCAGATATTTTGTTGGAACTCCGGACTTTTTCAATTGGGTCTGAAACACCTTGTGGTGTTTTCGGTGGAAAAATACACCTGCAGTTTATTTTTAATGAAAAAAGGCGGGAAAGCATAAGAAAAATATTGGAATAAAATTAAATTAAGCCGAGAAGTATCGCGCTGCAGGCGCTGTGGCTCAGCTGCGTGCGCGCAGTCACTCTAGCGGCCTGCAAAGAGATTTCATACAACCTTGCAGGCCGCTGGCCGGCAATGCGACCGTCTTTTGTTTCATTCGACGCGCGCTCTGCGACACGCACGTGGCCCACGCCCAGCACCACCACCCGCAGCCACCGCGCCAGCAGCCACACAACAGGGCGACCAGACTAGCGTCCCGCCAGCTTAATTTCTTGTTTTATTTATTTTATTTCATGTAATGTTTGAGAAAAACACTATACAAGCCTCGGCCGGAACCCGCAGGGCTACTACGAAACTTGAAACTGGAAGTTCGTGTCGTGCGGTCCCTTTGACACTTATACTATTTAATACGAGAGCGAGAGGGACGGTACGATACGAACTTCGAGTTTCAAGTTTCGTAGTAGCTCTGCTAGGGTTGCCGGCCTCTACAGTAATGTACATTATACAATCCTAGTTGGTACTTACAGTTCCCACAAAAAAACATTCGTCCATAATATGAGAGTTGGGAAATGATTCATTTGGTAAAAATGTTTTCGGCGAAAAATTAGAAGACCAGACGTAATATTAAGTACAAGACTTAATTCAGGCATAACACAGGCATCGCTGTTAGTTCAAAAATTAAACAAATCGCCCGGTTGACATAAAAAGTTGGCTTTACAAAATGTCGCGATATTTTATTATTAGTTTCACTGTTCCCACGTCGACTAAGCTTGTAAAAAGCGGTCAACGGACAGGGACCTAGCCAAAAAACGGACCCGTAGATGTAATGTCAGGAATAGATGGGACAAAAGCGGGATCAAAACCCGTCGGCGGTGTGCCTTCAAGAACTGGCCCTTTAAGGAATTGCAAAATTGGAACTTCGTATCTTGCCGTCCCGCTGTCACTTAATATTATTTAATAGGTACGAGAGTGAGAAGGACGGTACGATAACTTCGAATTTCGTATTTCGTAGTAACCCCCCTCAAGCCTTTTTGTCTAACACACTTGGAATCACAATGGTTTTCACCACTTTTTTTTGTAATACGTAATACCCGGGCATTAGACAATACGGTCACTGGGTATAGTAATTTTGCTGACTGTACTTTATGATGACTGTAGTTACTTGCATTGTCATCCAACCAACATTTATAACAAACTAGCTTAAGCCCGCGACTTCGTCTGCGCGGATCTAGGTTATCGCGCGGTGGCGCCCTCTACCGGAATAAAAGTATCCTATGTTGATCGGGTTCAAAATACTTATACCAAATTTCATCAAAATCGGTTCAGTGGTTTCGACGTGAAAGCGTAACAGGCAGACAGACAGACAGACAGAGTTACTTTCGCATTTATAATATTATTAGTATATATTAGTATATTAGTAATTAGTATATTAGTATATATTAGTATATTAGTATATATTAGTATATTAGTATATATTAGTATATTAGTATATAGTATATTAGTATTATTAGTATATTAGTAAATAGTAAATTAGTAATTAGTAAATATTAGTAAATTAGTAATATTAGTAATTAGTATATTAGTATATATTAGTATATTAGTAAGGATAGTAAGGATATCAAATCAATCCGACTACTGCAAGCGGGTCGCCGTATTTTTTGAACTAAACGTAAAGTGACCAATCTACCATTTATACACATCTACGAAGACGGGAACATTAATTCTGTAGACAAACTTAAGTCCCGATTTTATTTATTTAAGCGATACCCGCCTACAATCCGAACAAATTTGTTGAATGGATAATTTATTGCGCGTATCTGACTTACGATACTTTGTTCTGGGCTTTTCATTCAGCAGGTGAGTGAATGAATGAAATGAACGAATGATATTAATGACAGATAGTGTAAACATAGCTTTGTTTGGGAGGCGGAGGTTTGTAAGAATATCTGGGAATCGCGCTTTTTGTAAAGATTGAGCAATACTATTTCGCACTGTTGTGCTCTAGCGGAGGCTCTCAGAAAGAGAGAGCTAGGCTATACTTAGTTTACATGCGTGATCAATGCCAATTTGGAACTTTAACAATGGTTAATGGGTTAAACAGTTCAATGGAACTTGTTTATGTTTATAAAATGTATTTTTTTATTTAGACCGTGATAAGGTACTTCTACCTTTAATGAGTTTCCGATATGTCGACGCAGTTACATGAATCATGATCACGGGTATAGTCAAGGTCATAACATAGAACTACATAATATTATGTCCGTAATGTCCGTAAATAAGACATCAAAAATATCTATACACCTTTATGCCACTTACCATGAAGTCGATATTGTATTTGCCGCTAAGGCTGTTCAGACAGGTACCTATAATATTCTTGACTGAACAGTCAACCAGCACAATATCTGACGCAAGAAAGCGTGCAAATATCTGATACGACTTTATTTCTAGAGCCGGGAGGACGTGTCAGATATTTTTACACTCAGACTTACCTACTCACACATAGAGAGAAAATATTTAATTGAGTATTTATTTACTGAACCGATTTAAAAAAGTCTTTCACCAAAAAAAAATTGCAAGCTTTTTTTAACTTGCAATTACCTATGTTATGGACATGGACTAATGGAAGCCAATAAAAAGTACTGTCAGAGAAAAAAAGGTTGTACAAAAAAAATGTTTTTTTTTAACAAATATTTATTTCTTTCAAGTCATATTAACAGCGACTAGGTAACATACAGGCTGACTAACTAATCTGTGAATCGAAAAAAGTTTTAATGTTGTTGATATAGTCTCTGTGTTATACCTACCTTTTTTCTGTACGCTTGCTAAGTGTTGGTGTGCAATGAAGAGTTAGTGTATTCCATTGTATAAAGTGTTGTATTGCTTGGTCTGATTCACAGATTAGTTGGTCAGTCTGTAAAGCTAAACAAAACCATCAAACCCTAATTACTTGTGTCATTGTATTACTAATGGCCAGTAACAGTGCCACAAGGGCCGTTCTGTCACGCCTGCGCGGAAACTGCTACCTGACTTACATAGTGTTGAAAATATTAGGTGCAATGCGAGAAAGGGACTAACTGACCATGATACAAGCGTTAGCGGGACTAGCCTTTGATTACATAAAAGTTTGTAGTTATCGTATGCCGTATTGGTATTATTTTTTTGTTATCTTAGTGTAAAGTACCTAACTTGTCGTAGTTTAAGATTTGATTGAGCGCAACGCCAACAAACTGTCTCACAGTTTGGCGAACATTTAATTTAAGGTACAATGTATTTGCATTTTTTATTTAAATAAATTGAGAAAATATATATATATATATTATTTTGTGTTGTGTTGTGTGAAATGCGTCTTTTTAATCCCCGACGCAAAAGAAGAGCGTTATTAGTTTGACGCCAATGTTTGTCTGTCTGTATGTGGTATCGTAATTCTCTAACGGATGACCCGATTTCAATGCAGTTTTATTTACGTGATCAGTTCAGCCGTTTTTGAGATACTGAAGTTTGGAATGACATGTATTGTCTATGTTTCATCTTTAAGTTTAAGTTTTTATTTCCCCGCACACAAGCTAAAATGTTAAATTATTTTCTGAATTACTTCTCAATGATGATGCTTAACAGTAGCGTGTCGCCGTAATAATTATAATGTTTATGCCACTCCAATATTGCCTAACTAAAACATAAAACAATTTCTGGATAAATCTATTTACTTACAAGAGAATATATAGCTAATGCTACTAATATTACGAAAAATAATTTGGGTGGTTGTTATTCACAATCACACAAAAACTGTTTAACGGAATCCCGGAATTGGAACGGAGTTATCCCATTTTTTTAAAGTAGTTTATGTCCATGTAACATTTGGCCAATTAATTTAATTAAAAATAACAGTGGGCATAAAAACAGGGACTAAGTATAAAATAACATAACATGACTAAAACTAACTTAAAATAGCTAAATAAAAATTAAAACTAAAAATGACGGATATCTTCATTAGTCCCGTTTTAAAATTACCGTGGTCACTCTACATTCTACAAAGAAATCGTTAAAGTTCGCCAACAATGCAAATAGGATTATTACCGCTACTGCCTCACAATACGCATTCGAACACCAAAAAGTTACTATTTTATATTCCCACGGATTCATCCAAAACCGTATAATATGTCTGTACCCAAAATACCCAAGCGATTTATGGCACTTGCTACCTTTAAGTTTTAAAAAATTGTCGCACTGCATTTGTGTCATAGACAAGTGCGCGCTTTTAAATTGTTTTTTGGGGCACGACATGATCGATTTGATACGATTTTTGTGATTGCTCAATCGATTATGAGCTACAGGTGTGGCGAGTTTGCACCTTACGATAACTCCCACGATTTATATTTTAACTGGCTTTTATTTAACTTGCACTGTTCGTACTCGTAAAGATTTAAGTTGTTCGCTTTAAGTCGTTCAAACCATTTTTCGACTTTTTTAACCGACTTCAAAAAAGGCATACTTATGTAAATCCGGTGGATATCCAATTTGTTTTGAAGCGCGACACAAAACGACTGTATAATACATACGCAAACAACAGCATTGTTTGTGTTGTTATTGTTGCTAATTTCTTGTTCTGTTTTTTTTAATTCGACTGGATGGCAAACGAGCAAGTTCTGTTTCTCTTTTTTGAACAATCTCCCGCCTCTGCGCTCTACCACGCTCGCTCGTTGGCCCGTTGGGCTTATACGTTAGTTGATTGGCGATGTTGTAAAGTAGGTAGTTAGTACATAATATAGAATCATATAACTATAATTTACATTTTAGTATCGGTTAAAATGTAAAAATAATTTCCTTGTCAAATAATAACATTCATGTGATGTTACAAAAGCGAAATTAACGCTTTACAGAATCTCTACCAGACAGCACATAATCGGAAAGTGTTATATATTTTTCAACGTGTCAAATAGTTATGTATGAACTTGTTTTTAATGTATATTTTGACTGCACCTGTAAATCAGCGCTGTGGTTCGGTACAATCACCAGCACCAATATCTGATACAAAGCGTGCATTAATATCTAATACGACTCTATTACTATTGCCAGGTAGGACGTGTCAGATATTTTTACACGTGCCGCTGTGGCATATTTAACGTAGCTGACGCGCTGTCATCGTTCATCCACCATTACCTCTCATATTTCGTTTACTAGATTTTTTTTACCGTACAACGGCAAAAACTACTAGACACTGGCAAAATTGTCCTCCGATGGACAGAGCCATATTTTTTTAAAGAAACAACAACAACGTAGCTGACTGCACATTAGCATTGCTGAACTGCCATCCTTTTTGGCTCTAAGTAATAGGTTATTGTGTAGGTAACTTGTTTGTACGGCTTTGTTAAATGCCGAATAAAAATTGTCTTCCTTTCTTTCAATCCTCTTACTAGACTCATTGGTGGACTGTAAATAAAGTGCAGGTATGTATTAAACATACAATAGTCCCTACCCACAAATTTACTCTTTATTATGCATGAAACACAGAGACTTAACTGGTAACTTTAAGACCCTTGCTCATGCCGGTAGAGTTACTGAACCAATGAGATATACCTTTGGCCTCATCTATATTTAACACCAGGTGAGATAGGGGTCAATCACGATCAGTATTATGTAAAAAACAAAGAAGGTAATCGCCATTGATACGCCTCTCTACCAATCCTTTAAGCTCCTAATACGACATTACATTGACCTTCTCTTTGTCAAATAATAAAGCTGAAATATCCATCACGAATTCCTTACACATCTTATTCACTTCGACCGCAGTAAAATTCCATTAAAATCGAAAGAAATCCTTCTTGCGCTAATATCAACACATTAAATCAATCAATTCACTAATGATGCAACTTCCGAACTTGAATGAAACGAAACGGAAACCGCAAAACAAAATGGCGACCACCCGTCGCGCTGGATATGTCGTCAAGACTACAATGTGTGTCTACCGGCAGCGGCGGTAATGATAGCAGCATTGATCAACGTGAGGGGATATTGTTACCATTATTATGATAGTGAAATCATTTAATTTTACTGGATAGATTGTGGTTCATTCAATCGCTCCCTTACCTTCGCCACAGTGTACCTATTAATTAAAGAATGTTACACGCTTACACTATGCCGCTACTTTAAACCTTAATAGGTAGGTACCATCAGCCAAATAAGTAGTTTATCAATTTTTAAACAAATTCCTATCAAACGAATATGTTGCTAAAGTCGAACTTTCAAGTTGACAGACACGTCTATGGCATTATTGTTCTAAGAATTACATGCAAACGATTATCAACTTTAGGGTGGTAGACCAAATATTTGGTTGATGGGAAAGATGAGGAAACTGAAACACGTACCAGGGTGGAACCTTTCGTAATAAATTTCGCCATGATTTTTTTGATAGATGTAGGTATGGGATGTCAACATGCCATTAGTAGCACACTAATACGTGATTCGGTTTCCTAGACTGTACAATCAACCAGTCTGATTCTTGGACCACATGAAACCTTATCATAGTAACTAATTTGATTTAATTTATTAAAGCAGGTGTTATTTTGCGGAGGTCTTAATCAATAAACTAAAACAATTGGGTAGGTACATACCTACTTTGCTCACCACTCGATTGACCAATACAAACTCGTTGGCTTTACGGCTTCGCAATGTAATGCAACTTGCACGATTTTTCTTGCAAGTCTAAACTCGGCTTTGTGATAGCTACGTTTACGCAAGAAATGTGTGTTCTTACAGTGTGAAGGTGGAGGAACTGCATGAACACACATATCTTGCATAAACGCTAGCTATCATACGGTCGCGGGTGAGCAAATTAATTGTTTCAGTTCAATAATTTTATTCGTCTAACTAAAGCAATGTTTATCACATAATGCGAAATTAATTGTCTGTCTCTCTGTCCGCTGCCTTTAAGTTCTCAACAGCTAAATCGATTTAGATGAATTTAGTTTGGAGATATAAGATATATAGTTGGATACCAATTCAACATCAAATAATGAATTAAAACGCATCCCTCAATACTAATCTTCACAATAACCGAATACGTGTGGTCTATCAAACCGCAACCGGGGTAGCGTTCCACAATGCCCTGTAGAGAGCCATTGTTGGCCACTGATTTATGGATCAAATGTTGACGACGATGGTTATTTGTGTTGATTTGTTGCTTGTGCAAATCCATACTAATATTATAAATGCGAAAGTGTGTGTTTGTATGTTTGTCCGTCTTTCACGTCGAAACGGAGCGACGGATCGGCGTGATTTTTGGCATAGAGATAGTTTATGGCCCGAGAGTGACATAGGCTACTTTTTATCCCGAAAAAATGCACAGTACCCGAGAAAATAACGTGTGATAACCGAATTCGGTAAGATGCAGGCAAAAGTTAGTTATTTATAAGCACGTGTACTCGTTGCACTTTAGAAAAGTTATCAAAAAATTACGGTGCGATTTTAAAAGTATACAATTAAAGTAATCTTAAATTTGGTGTGAATGATTTGAGAATTACTTACAAATAATACGTTTTTACTTTGATTCGATATATTGAGTTGAGCCGAGGTATAAGTAAGTAAGCTAAAAGTGTCGATTCGTCGAGAATCATGTTACTTTAACAATCAACCCTTATAAAATACTTAATTAAATATGTACGAGTAGTTACCAGAGAAATGTCAACGCGTTTAATCTCTACAACTAAAAAAAAATTTAACTTAAAATTTAATCTGTTTATTTCCATAATAAAAAAAATCTTCCGCTTAGTTTCTACTCTTAATATTTGAAGATTTTTATTGAACCTAATTAAAAAATCTTAATTATAAATCAAAATTTATGATTTCTGGACTGTCTAGCAGTGTATTATTTTTATAAGTAGTTGTGTTGTCTTGTATCTATTGTGTTTAAGGAAGATAGGTAAATAAATAAACAATAAAAAATAATCTACAATAATTTATTGTCACTTTTCACATTAAATGTAAGTTAGAATAAATAATGAAAAACGTAATTAATTAATTAAAACTATACAGGGTAAAACTTACCTACGAAGGCACTTTCAGAGTTCGAAGCGCGGTATGGCTTTTATATTCTCAACAAAATCAGTTAAACTATTATTCACTTCTGTCACATTCAAATTCAAACTTTCAAAATATGCGTGCTGAGTCGGATCTCTCAAGTAGCTTAAAATTTGACTAATCAAAGCTATCGCTTTCGATCTGCCTTTAAATACTTTATAGCAGTGAGGTTTGATGTTCTGAATCAGATCGACGACCAGGGGCAAAGTATCGTTTCCCTCCGTCGCAAATGGCCAAATATCCGCCAATATATTTAGCAAACCATTGCATACCGCCGGCGTAGACATTCTCTCGATCAAAGCGATTCTCTGGTACCGTTTCAAAGTCGTATAATCGACTTTGCTCTTCTGTATTTTCTTATTCCTCGCTGTCATGTGCTCGGTTATAATATTGTTGAAGAGTTTCAAGATCATAGTGATCGAAGGAACGTCTAGCTTAGATATCTGTTTGTAGAAAGGTTCCAAACCTCTTTGTTTCATCACGCGCTCCTGCGCTTGCACGTTATTTGGCAACCAGATGGACATGATTTCCATAGCCTGAAATTTGATCATCAAGCTGTCGTCCTGTTCGAAGATATCCACCAGTTTATCTAATATCCCCAGAGGGATGACAGTTTTGGTTGTCGTCGGCGCGACGTCGAACAAAGTTTTAATTAGAACTAGTAGCCGGCCTCGCAGGACGTCAAAGGGCACTCCTAAGTTTCTGGTCACAATTTTGTCGAAACCCTGTGCGTTTAGGAAGTTATAGGCATTGTTGGGGTCCTGGACAAAGTCTAAGATGTCGTCGAGTACCTGGGACATGAAGACTTGTACATTTAGGGTTTCTTCTTGGGTGAGGATGCCGTCTCGGACCTGTTTTCTGGCTCTGTCGGCTGTGAATTGGAACAAGTCCATGGCTTCTGTTAGTTCGTGAGGCATGAGCTTAATCGGAATGTACGACTGCTCCGTGGGATCTTCATAATCTAAATTATTAAATGCGTTAATTAATGTGAATGAGCCAATGTCTATATTATAACTAATTAGAATGTAAGTTACTCTATACTAAGTAAAAAGAGCAAAACTGCGATATTTTGGGGGATGTAAATACTTATCATAAAACTTTATAAAACTTGATAAAAACATACGGAGTAGAAAAACATTAAGCTTACTTATTCCGTAATCTATAGGATCCTCTAAATAAGCGAAGCAACGTGTACTTAGCGTAAACACGATAAAAAATATCAATAGAACATCGATTATTACTTTCTGCATGTTTAACTTTACTGTATACAAGTAATTTGTAGTGTTTTTAGCTGCTTGATATATCAGTGTCACATGTCACATACCTGACCACCATCCAAAGAGTATAAGTACTATGCCACCATCTCACCACAAATAATAAATTAATCGCGTCAACTTCTTTCTGTTTTGTCAGAATTTCAAATCACGTCCATATCACGTGTAAAAAAAATGCAAACATTGGAACATAGAACCTCCTACTTTGAAGTCGGTTAAAAAGAGGCTAGCATAAATGGGCCAATTTTTATTCTCTTGTCGATATCGTTCTTTGGTGAATTGGTAAAGTTGCTTATTCTGACTATGTTAAGCCCAATTACACACTATGTCCTACAAATTATTCCATTGAGTAACACAAAATGTATGGAAATTTCGTAACTAAACTGAAAATTTAGTATAAAATGAGAAACTCAAAATAAAAAATAAAAAACGACAACAAAATAAATATTGACCCAATTATACATTAGGTACATTAAATATATAATCAATTGGGGCTATAATAGAATAAAATATCAGATTTTTAAGTAGCATCAAATAATTTAAAAAAAAACGGCCAAGAGCGTGTCGGACACGCCCAAAATAGGGTTCCGTAGCCATTACGAAAAAATTTAGTAATATTTTTCTAAGGATTTCGTATTTTATACGGAATCTTCCAAGTTTAGGTATATTTTATACCTTAGGCTGCTATTTACTCTTAAACTACTAATAATTCTCAAGCAAACTTAGCCGTTATTGTTTTCCTTGAAAGTTTGATAATATACTTTACTACCATCCTGAATTTTTTCAAATTTTTCCACCCACCGGTTTAGATTTTAAAAGGGGCGAGCGCTCGATTTTAATGAAAATTTTCACTTTAAAGTTGAAAAATCGTCTTAGCAAACCCCTAATGGTTTTAAAAGACCTATCCAACGATACCCCACACTATAGGGTTGGATGAGAAAAAAAATCACCCCCACTTTACGTCTATGGGAGGAACCCTAAAAAAATTATTTTTAGTTTTTTATTGTACCATTTTGTCGGCATAGTTTACATATATATCCGTGCAAAATTACAGCTTTCTAGCATTGATAGTCCCTGAGCAAAGCCGCGGACGGACGGACAGACAGACAGACATGGCGAAACTATAAGGGTTCCATTTATGCCATTTTGGCTCCGGAACCCTAAAAACGACAACAAAATAAAAATTTACCCAATTATACATAGGTACATTAAATATATAACAAATTGGAGCTATAAGTTATAGCCTATAACAAAAAAAATATCAGATTTTTAACTAGCATCAAATAATTTAAAAAAATGAAAGAGTTTTCTCTACCGCCAAATTACAACAGTCCGGTCGGTTACGGGTTGTTCCATAGTCCAGAATTAAAAAATAATTTATGTGTCTTTGATGGTCTTTGATTCGATCTCGATCCAACTCGATCGTTTTGACAGGTGTCACTCATTACCGGCTTGGATAATACCGACATGGCAATACCAACCCTGTCTTTCATCTACACACCCATAGAAGCTCATGTCAGTTTAAATCGACTATAGTACTTATACTCTTTGGACTGGAAGAAGCAAGCTTTAGAGCAAACGCGAGTAAAAAGGAGTTCATCACCAAGCTACTTTTTATAGTCGCACTGGCTGTTGCCCGCGACTCCGCCCGGGTAGAATTCGTTTATCTTTATCCTGCAGGAACTTTACAATTTTCCGGGATGTCCTTCCCGGGACTCAAACTGTCTGTATACCGAATTTCATCTAAATCGGTTCTGCGATTTAGACGTGAAGATGGAAAAAACAAATAGTTATAAACTTTCGCATTTACAAGTGGGATGAATTATTTTAGGTAACCACAATTATTTTTTTATTGGCTCGCGTGGTTTGCCCATCCGCCACAGCAAGGCTACTACGAAACTCGAAACTCGAAGTTCGTGTCGTGCGGTCCCTCTCGCTCTCGTATTAAATAGTGTAAGTGTCAGAGGGACCGCACGACACCAACTTCGAGTTTCGAGTTTCGTAGTAGCCCTGCAGACGCGTAAAGGTAAGGAAACAAAATCAACGGAAAACCAACAACTTTGAACGCACAATTTCTAAAGCCTCACATCTATGGCGTTTATAAAAAAATCCCTTGACACATGTCATCTAACCTCCAAACATGCATTTTCCATAGCTCCGCATTACGATGGCAGATGAATGCGACGTTGGGTGGTGCGCGACCGGCGGGCCTTGTTTCTGCAGCCTCGCCACCAAGCCCGCTGTGGTCCTGATATCAATCATCAGTTTGGTACGCTATAGTCCTCTAACGCGGCTTCTTGGGTGAGCGATCTTGACGCGAACACGTAGCGGCGCGGTGGGTTGTAATTATGGTTATACTGCCCCTCCGCCTCGTTACCGCAGAACTTCTGCATGAAATCGGACCTCTGCCTCCGCTTCTAACGACGTTTAACTTTTACGGAGATTTTATTTACGTTGACATACAACGCGCGAGGAGCAAGGATGCAAATTTGAAAGGTGACAAAATCGCAAGACTTGTTTGTGAAGTAAACAAAAGGATGAATTTTGCTCCTTGTCTTTAAGGGGCCACCGAGTTCTAGTTCTAGTAGTATAGGGCGTGGAACCAAGCTTGGTCTTGCGCTTGGCACAAGCACCACTAAAGGTGCCCCCACATGCAGTCGCTTGTCGCTCGATTGCAGCGATGAATCTGGTCACGTGACCCCATTTTGAAGGTTTGAATTTCCCGCGACTCAATAAAGTAGCGTCAAGTCGCCGCGTCGAGCAGCAGCGACAAGATGGCTTCTTGAAGGAATGATCTTGGCCTTGGAAGCTGATTTCTTAATCTCATTTAGTAGCAGTCGTGCCAGTGGTACCAATAAAATAAATTGCAGTTAATGAAAAAAAAATAAGTGTTTTTGCCGAAAATGAAGAGGTTTTTTTCCTTGCGATAAAGCTCAACATTTTCAGGTTATCGCTATATGTCACGTGACCAGAATTGACACTGGAAACGAGCGTCACAGTACATATATAACATATGACACAATATAACAACTTTCCTTTAACTTATATATATACTGTGCGAGCGTCGAGCGATTTCATGTGGCCGCGGCCTAACTAAGAAACCTGAAGCACCAGCGCGCCAGCAGGATTATTTTCAGAAGGGTACATTGCATCTCGTATCTGCATAGAGGGAGATGCATTTATAGGTTTCATTCTGTATCTTAGTCTTGTCACACTAATATTATAAATGCGTAAGTTTGCAAGTGTTTGTTTGTTACTTCATCACGTCTAAACCGCTGAACCAATTTAAACGAAATTCGGTAAACCTAGAGATAGTTTAAGTCCCGGGGAAGGACATAGGATAGTTTTTATCTCGGAGAATTGCATAGTTCCCGCGGGATAGCGATAACCGAGTTCTACGCAGACGGAGTAACGAGGTAACGACTAGTTTTATATATTTTCTTCTACGCCAGGGGGGTGCAAGTGCACCCCCTTGCGCTCCCATCCCGGCGTCCATGAGAAGCACTGTAATCGTATCTGACTTCCTCCGTCAGGTGGCGACGGTGATCGACGCGCTGTTCGCGGACCGCTGCGAGTGCTGCGCGGCGCGCGAGCACGTGGACTCGTTGCGCGGGCTGCTGCGCTCGCTGTTCCAAGTTGCTAACCTGCTACTCATCATCGCCTCCACCATTGTGAGCTTGAGCCTCCCTAACCTTGTGTACCGACTCCTAGCGCCATCTAGTGGCGAAGGTGATTGACGCGCTGTTCGCGGACCGCTGCGAGGGTGCGAGTGCTGCGCGGCGCGGGAGCACGTGGACTGTAGCGACTCCTAGTGCCATCTAGTGAGTAAGTATTGAAACTGCAACCTTCGCACTGTCGAAGTTTCTCAACTCGGACGCATATATCGTTGCTTATATACCAAAAGGGACACAGATAAAAAAATAACAAAGTTCTCTTATCGTTCGTTCGTTATCGTTATCGTGTTTTATTTTAGTTCTTTTAAAGTTTTTTAGAACTTTTAGATTTTTTGAGTTGTGTCCCTTTTGTAAATAAGCAGCGATATACAATTTCCGACGATCTTCCTTCGGACTTCGGTCCCCAGACATAAAACCTGCCTAGAGAACGATCTATCTATTGGAGCGTCTCCTACTCACTTGTATACTTGTACCTTACTGCTGGTAAAGGCATAATTATATACAACTAATAACTAGAGGCTCCGTACAAGAGCGATTTTACAAAAAGCCTGGAAAGCCCCGGACCTAAATTTTCGGCAAAACTTGATAAGTATTTTCTCTTTTTCATTATATCCTCTGTCGCTTTAAACTTACCCGTTGCAATGAGAAGGGAGGGGGGGGGGAGATAAGTCTGTCTTTTACATTTGAGACCCAAAACAATCTTAAAACTAATTTCATAAGAATGTAGAGTAGAGAATAGACAGCCGCTTAGCTTAGCTTAGGAGACGCTTCGCTCGCTTTAGTTAGTTATGAAGACCCTAATGCTATAATTTGTTCCCCAGGAGAACCCGTCCCTGATCCAGATCTACGTGTGGTACACGCTGGGCTTCATAGTGCTGGGCTTCGCGGTGTCCATCCTGGACGTGCTGCTGCGCATGAAGCACGAAGACATGTGGTGCATCGTCGACTTCCTCATCGAAGTGGCTTTCTTCTTCGGTGAGCTAGCAGGCCTCATCATCATATCAGCCATAGGACGCTCAATGTTGGGAACGTTTCCCCCATTACGGGCTATTTTTAAACCCCGACGGTAAAAAGGGGTGTTATAAGTTTGACCGCTACGTGTGTCTGTGGCACTGTAGCTCTTAAACGGGTGGACCGATTTGAATGCGGTTTTTTTTATTTTTGATGCAGGATTTCTAGCGATGGTTCTTAGAGATGTTTTGTCAAGATAGCTTCGGTCGTTTTTGAGATATTGAACTTTGAAGTGACAATGTCGGGGATTTTCCAACTTTTTGTCGGTTAGGTTATTGTTACCTGGAATATGTATCATAATTCCCCTCCTTTTCAACTTTAGGCTCCGTTTCCACCAGAGATGAGCGAGGAATATGTTTTTCATAAACCAATAGAAACGCTCGAATTACCTAGCTTCGCTCCGCTCATCTGTTTCCTCTAGAATCCAGAGATGTGCTGGCTGTGCAAAGATATGTACAAACAAATGAACAGTTTCTATTGGTTTATGAAAAACACATTCCTCGCACATCTCTGGTTCCTTTAAGCCTTTGTAGATTCGTAATAACATAACATTCGTTTTCAGTGCTTTCAAGATGTCTGCCCATTGTGGATATGTACAGGAAGCAAATCGATACGGGCTCCATAACACCGACGGCATCGAAAAAATCCACTATCAGTAATAAATAAATAATTATAATTATACTTACACTTTTACTTAGTTGTTTAAGGTTTCATGCCACATTGGGGACGGTTGAAGTCTGGTTCAAGTAGGTAGCAGAAATAAAGTCAACATATCTGCTATACCTACGACTCTATTTCTAGAGCCGGTAGGACATTGCATATATTTTTGCACGCTCCGTTGGAAATTATTTGGGCGTATTGGAATTTTGGATCGAGATAAAATCCCAAAACGCGACGTTTGTGTCGCGAAGCATCAGAACGGTATCGGTTTCATACATTTTATATGGTTGCGTTCATATTTATCTGGTGCGGTGTGTTGTGACGGCTTGTGTCACATCAAAGCTTTAGAGAGACAGAGAGCATCACAACACAACACGGCGACAGAAGATGTCCAACATTTATTGGTGGAATGTGTTCGGAATCGTGCTGTGAGGGAGGCGTTGGTTGCAGCAGCCAACCTGAGCAAGTATGACACGGGTATGTTTGTAGGTATTTTAGCTCAGCCGGCCTCAGATATGGCGTTAATGCTTTTCAGGTTGGCTGATGTGACAAGGAATTAGTTATTATCAATTGTGAGATGTAATTTTTTTCCCTGGTTAGTTAATGTTTTGCCCTATGGGCTAATGTGACAAATTTGTACGTTGCCCGTTTCAAATAAAAAAAAAAAAAAAAAAAAGAAAAGATATTTACCTTAAGCCTCGTTCACATTTGTGTAAAACTGGGCTTTGCTAAGCTTCGCGTGACCACAGAACTTCTCATGCAAAATATAATCTTGTGATACTAAAACTTATGGTCTATCCCTGAAATGAAGATACTAAAATGACAGTCTGAAATGTCAAAAGTATGTCATAGATGTTTTAGTATTACAAAAGTATGATCAGATAGATAATGTTATCGATACCTTGGGGCTCAAACGTTGTATCGTGGGGCTCGTTTGACAACTTTGACATTTGTGATTGTGTCACGTTTGTGATTGGTTAAATAACTAAGTGAGCCAATCGCAAGGAAGACTGTAAGGGTGGTGTTACAGTGACGCTTACGCCAGCGCGTTTGGTAAGCGTCGCGGGCCACGAGCTGTGCGCCTCTTGGATCGTTACATAGTTTAGCGTTCGGTCCGCTTGATCGTTTATAGTTTTACGGGCCGCGCTTACCAACCGCGCTGGCATAAGCGTCACTGTAAAACCACCCTAACGTTAAACGGATCTCTCGATACTAACGCCATCTAGCGATATTTCACTTATAAATAAAGTTAGTAGGTATAAGCGCCACCAGATATTTCGGAGCGGCCAAGGTGATCAAATATATCAAAACCTGAACTCTAATAAATACCGTAATAGAGTGCATGTTCCGATATTTTCACCACCTTGGCCGCTCCTTAATATCTAATGGCGACTGTACGTTGCGTAAAGATATCTAAGTACAGTCAGAAAAAGATTGATACGGCCAAACTTACAAAATACATGGACGATCTGTGCCCTATTTCACGACCAGTTACACACGCGGTTGTCTTTGTTTAACAATATGTATTGAAAAGAGACTACCGCTTGTAAATAGTAACTTGTAACTTCGTGAAATGGGCTTCTGAACGTTGGTCTATCTATAAAGCCGTGTACTTACTCATATTTTTATAACTTTGACCGTGTAGAATATCTTTGCAGTTGACACAGCGGAGCGTGCAAAATATCTGACACGTCTTACCCGTCCTAAAAATAGAGACGTATCAGATATTTACGCACGCATTGGTGATGCAGCCAAGGTGATCAAAAATATCGAAGCATGAACTCTAATGCCTTGAGAATAGAGTCCATGCTCCAATATTTTTGACTACCTTGGCCGCTCCGAAATATCTGATGGCGACTGTACCATTCAATTTAATACACTAATCTTTACCAAAACACTTGAAGGTTTAGACAAGCAACAGTGCCTACAATCAAATAAAATAAACTTCGGTAGCTTATTTTAAATATTTTTTATTTAATATTTTTGTACTATCTACTATATACACTGTGTATTAAATATTTATAGAAAAAACATCGAACATAAACTAACTAGATACGAAATACAAGCGGGGCAGGGGCGCAGCTCAAACACTTACAATAACATAAAATGTACAATTTACTCATAATTCAAATATCTGGGAAAAAAACTGCTATAATCTAATTACTTATAATAAAACAAAAGCCCCTTGCCATTATTCCTCCGCGTTCACAACATGATTCTAACTGAAATACAAATATAGTGCACAATGAATTTCCATCGAGAAAAGTCGGATCTCAAGCGGAATAAGACAGCACTCAGTGTCAATCAATTATTGCATTGAATGAGTGACTTTTTCATAGTTAATATGGAACTTTATTATTTAGAGTCGAATGTCGAAAGTTGTACGATGGATACCCAAGTTAATGAGGGTTTTCAGAGGCAAAATATCGATAGATGGCGTTAGTATCGTGAAATCCGTTTGACGTTTGCCTGCGATTGGCTCATTTAGTTATTTAACCAATCACGAGCAAACGTCAAACGGACCTCGCGATCCTAACGCCATCTAGCGATATTTCACTTCTGTGAAAACCCTTATTGAGAGAGCACGATAAATACGAACTTTTGCGATAAAATACGATGGAAAACTACCTTTAATGCATGCACTAAATCTGTATTTTTTGTCTATTTATCAGAAGCCGTATAAAGTTAAATTAAGTTTAATGAGGTGGCCAGACAACAGTAATAATACTAAACGGAGACTAAAAAAGTTTATAATTTATTTATTAAAATATCGGCAGTAGTAAAATGGCTTGTTTACCCGTTTTTACAAGGTTTTATTTAAACTTGACGTGTTAGATGTGTGTATTATACTTAAATTTACTCGAAACTCGAAACAAAAGAGCGGTCCTTTTTCTTTCTCATTTGAATCTTCAGCAAAACGAAGAATACCGAAAAGCCCCGAGCGACATTACCATTCTGATTGTATTGTATATTTGTCAAATATTGGCCGCGTCTTGCCTTGTCTAACTAACTAGACATAGACGAATGAGCTATAATAAGATATAAGCTAGAAAGGGCAGTTTATGCAGACCGTGTTGTTACTACTATTGTCTGGTCACACTGATTGTTTCACAAAAACACACATATCTCAGCCTTTTCATATCAATTTCCATTATTTAGAATTACAAAAGTCCTGAATCTACAATTGCATAGGAGGCCGTTAAAAAACAAGCCCTAAGGAAAATAAGCCGATATAAAATTTGACACTTGCAATATAAAACATTTCAAGTCGAGTTAACTTGTTATGGCTTCATGTTTACATTGACGCGCGAAAACCCTGATCATATCACGCGCTGACACCAAAAACCGCGTTCCTAAATACAATAAGGGTTGCAGGATTTCACTTATGGAGTTACGACTTTATTTCGGCCCTGACAACTTATCTGTTTTTGACATTGTTTCACATGAACAACAAACACTCTCAAAACATTAACAATTTGAAAAAATACTTTTCACAGCAAAGTACGCACGAATATTACAACTAAACGACTTAGTACGAAACTTAGTACTAAACAAACTAGCAAGCACTTGTGCAGTCAACATCGAGGGGACTACTCAAACAGTTTGCTTGTTTGTCGCTCAGTGACACGAAAGGACTGCGTGGTAGACCCCTGGATATGCAAGGAGTTGTAAAATCAATTCCTGATATTTCATCAAAGTATTTGGAAAATCCGAAAAAAAAACCATCGGAATTTATAGTGTTCAGCCGAACTTACCCAACCGCTAGCTAAATCATCTCGAAACAATTTTACAACGCCATGTACTTAGACGACAAGGTGGTCAACAATTTCGTCATATTGTCGAACATCTCAACTCCGATGTACTGTTGACTGTACGATGAACTAAACTATTAAAATTATTCTAAATCGCAGATTTTAGGGCTGTTTTAAATGAACTAACAAACAATCGCATCAAGACTAGGCTTATATTAATTCCAATTTGCAACAAACAACATGAAGACAAAATTATACAAAGAAAAATAGGATGTAGTTGGATAATACGCGAGGAGATGCGATGAACGACTAGGTACTAAGACGCTGTCCTAATTGGCCGTCGCTCGCTCGACGCAGCGCTGCGATTTCATCGTATGATAAAACTGCTACGAGTCGCATCACATTGGAAGTCCAAAATGATTTTTTAATTCATAAGAATTATCAATTATAAAGTCTCTTGTTACTAACCATTATAACTTCGAATCAATCATTCATACTTCAAGGGTGGCACGGGGTTGCAGCCCTACAAATTGTATGTCAATGAAGGAACTGATTTCTAATATCATTCCAAACAAAATACAGGGTTGATTGCATGCTTACTTACATGCTCTCTTGCATGCTTGTTTGATTATTTGAAGTATTTATGGTTCACGCGAGCAAAGAATGCTCAATTGCAAGTTTGCTTAGATGCATGCTTGCTTGAATGACAGCCTGTATGCTTGCTTGCATGCTTGATTGCATGCTTGCTTGCATGCTTTATACAGTCTTAAATGCATGCTTGCTTCCACTATTTATTGCACATTTGGGAATACGCTTGCTTGATCTGTTGTTTGCATGCTTGCTTGCATGCTTGTTTACATGCTCATTTGCATGATGTCTTCATTGCCTTCTTTTTGAAATGTTTATGGTTCACGCGAGCGAAGCATGCTCACTTGCAAGCTTGCTTGATCGTTTGCTTCTTTGAAATGTTGAAATGTTTATGGTTCACGCGAGTTGGGAAGTGGGTTTGTAACATGTCGATTAAGAAACTCCAACATCCTGCATCCATCGAAGTTAATCAACTCGGACGCATAGTAAATACAATTGCTGACGCTCTTCCTTCGGACTTCGGTCCCCAGACATAACATCTGCCTAGAGAGGGATCTCTATATTGTATACCACGCACCATATAAATCTGCCTAAAAGTTCATTACTGAATACTCAGTCTTGACGCATTTTTGAGAAATATTTTTTATGCGACGTCTTTACGTTACTCCCGGATTGTGTTCGAATCGCTTAACGGTATCACTATACCGGTATAGTGCCTATTCAATTATTGGAATTATACCTTTATAGTTTTTGTGGTACTAGTCGTGGCAATGAACTCTTAGGCTAAGTTAGGCGGCGGAAGGTATAGCCCCCTACATGATGACGTCGGGACGACACTAGCTTTATTTTTCCGTTGTTTTCTGTTATCTTTTCTCGAAGATTTAATATTATTAACCGTATTTACTTCTTTAAACAAGCAAAGATGAACTGGCTACGTAAATATTCGCAAAAGCTGTTTAAAATCACTACAGGTTCGTGTTTACATAATTATATAATTTTAAAAGTACTTACTAGCTTTACATAATAAAGAAACGTTTTAACAATAATACGGTGTGATTTTGTTGGCGAGATCATGGTGGAATTAAACTTAAAAAAACTCCGTACTAATTGATATTCTTTTAATGTGGTAAATGTTGACGATTGTTTGGGTAATACTCGAAGCTTATAAACATCGAGAGTTCTTTAATTATCTGGAATGCAATAAACTGAAAGAATCAGTACATTATTTTGCATTGAATTTACATACATGTGATACATGTACGCGCTTTATTTGGCTCAGTGCATTTCTGAGATATTAACATATTATCAACTTTAAGATTAAAAAAATTAACAATTCAATAAATCCAGGCAATAAAATTATCTTTATAATTTGTAACATGTACATACATTGTACATTCGCCATCAGATATTTCAAGGAAGGTGATCAAAAATATCGAAAAATAAACTCTAATACCATAACAATAGAGTGCATGTCCCGATATTTTTGACCACCTTGGCCGCTCCGAAATATCTGATGGCGACTGTACTAGTGTGTGTTGACGTCGCAGGAAATTATTCGTTTTAAAATACAGTTCTATTTAAGCAAAAAAAAAACGTACAAGGATTCTTTTTCTAGTATAATATAACATAGAAAACTTTTTCCTAGACCTTTATGCGAGAGCTATATACAAGTTACTGCATCATACAGTCTCGTTTTGTTCGTCCGCGGCGAAATAAATAACAATACATCATATTCTATTTTTAATTCAAGGAAGCATCCTTAACTCTTAAAAATGAACTAACACAGATAAAGAATAACGGTTAAGATTCGACGGTCGTTTGAGCGTGCCTTCGACCACAAAACCACACAGCGTCCAAAAACAACAACACCTAAAAATAACCTAATCTTAACTCACACTCTGATTGGCTATCGAGACGACCGGCTGCTGGTTATTGGCGGAGATGACCGTAGAGCCGGGAGGTATTTTTTGAGGCACCATTCCGTCTATATGTCGGTATTTTTTAAGCCGCGTCCACTGGCCGTTGTTGTAGTTCATTTGGAAGTGCATTTCTGAGAGCATTGTGAGGTAGGTGTCGTCTGATTGTAGAACGTTTTCGATGTTTTCTGACAGTTTTATTGTTACTATGTTGCCTAGGTTTGGACACGGGTTATCTGGAAGAAAAAACGGTTTTGATACCATCAATTATTAAAAAAAGGTTTTATTTGACGAATCACAGAACGAAAAAAGTTTCTCTTTTCTCCAGGTTGGGGGAGGCTCCACAGTAACATGTTAGGTACAGTCAAGTGCAAAGATATCGACTCGGCCAAAGTTACAAAAATATGTATACACGACTTTATGCATTTAACATTAAGGTTGTGTATAAATAGTTTTGTAAATTTAGCCGTATCGATATATTTGCACTTGACTGTACAGCCTAGGGCATAAATATCTATACATTCATACCATCAAACTCAAACTCAAAGTCTTTATTGCGCTAAATGTTGTGATAAGATCTTAAAAAGTATGAACGTTCAACATTTACCCTGTTAGGGCACAGCAATATACAAATAATCAAATATACGTCGACCTTATGGTTAACTGCATAAAGATGTATATTATAGATATTTGTGTCGTCTTGGTAACGTTCAATGTTTATGTCTTTGACTGTACATCCACTTCTAAGACTGGGGGGAGGGATAATTCGGCCTTGCCGCCTCGAGTCTCAAATGGTCTCAGTCCGTCAATGGTAAAACTTTGAACATCCGACTTTGAAACTTATTGTCAAATCATGAAAAATGTACACTTGCTTAGACGTATGTTAAAAAATTTGTACTCTGGATCTTCAAAAGAGGGAGAAGAGAGGGAGAAAGAGGCTATAGTATGAATAATAAAATTGTATCGTATGTAATGTAATAACAACCACCGAGTGGATGCCCACCAACTCGAAAAGCCGACCTGGCAGACCTAGGCGGCGATGGCGGGATGAACTGGACTTCTTCTTGAAGGACTGGCCCTTGTATGCAGGGGACAGAGAGCAGTGGAAGTATTGGGGGGAGGCCTTTGCTCAGCAGTGGGACAGAATAGGCTAACAATAATAATAATAATAATGTAATGTAATGAATAGTCAAATCACCTCTAGAACCGGCCATGAAGCCGAGTATGAGCGCCTTCTCGGGGCGCGTCACGCGGTTTGCGTTCCGGAACATGTCTTGAGCTTCCAGCATTTGTTCACGCTGTAACAACACACGTGCAGACCGTCAGTAACATAATTATGCCCTAGAGATCAAAGTAACAAGAACCATGCCAGTGTTCCGTCACTTTAGAGGGTTAGAATAAAACATGCGTAGTGGTTTTTTTTTTTTATAAAGTGTGTTTATATCTTATGTAAGCAATAGTTTAGTTAGATGGTTGTTCACGTACATATTTACGCGTAAATCGACTACAACAAATACAACACTATAAAACTTACAATAGAATCTAATGGTATAATATGATCCAATTATAGGCAAACACATCATAAACAACATTAAAATTCGTTAACAGTGTGAAGCGACGGTGTTTTTATTAATCTAATCAAATAATTTACAGTATTGAAATATTTTTGAGAAGGAACTCGGTCTTTGTAGAAGCGTTGACACGTTGTATAATAAGCGTCTTAATAAACAAGGTATGTTTATTAATATGTTTAAAAATCGTGGAGTAGCTAGATCACTTTCCCAAGCTTGTTTGTTCCGTCTAGCAAATTTCCCATTCGCATTTTTCCCAACTATAATAGCATTTTTGTTCAAGTAGTTCAATGACGACGGCGAATGAAACGTGAACGAAAACAAATGCTAGTGGTGAAAAATGCCACTGGGAATTTTGCTACGAGGAACAAACAAGTTTGGGGAAGTGATCGGGCTGGCGCGGCGTGGCGGCGTGGCGGCGTGGCGGTACTGACCGTGAGCGAGAGCCCCCTACGCGGCAGCAGGGGCTGCGCGGGCGGCGCGGGCGCGGGCGCGGGCGCGGGCGCGGGCGCCGCCGGCTGGCTCAGCTGCACCTGCTGGCAACGACACACAATACCACCATTAGGATAGATTGAAACCCATAGTATGTATGTAGGCGAGGTAGACGACTATTGTTCCATTCCTGCTGGCTCGTGCTGAAGCACCGACTTCGAGCTAGTAGGTACCTAGTGCTAGTAAAATACTTTCAAGGATTTTGTAGTCTGTTCCATTTTTTTTTTTTTTGTGGAGTTTGTTTTACTTTTCTGTTAAAAATTTTTTCATGAACCAATAGAAACGCTTCATTCACCTATTGCACGGCAATGATCTAGTGAAAACAGCTGAGCGGAACAAGGATAGGTAAATGAAGCGTTTCTATATTGGTTCATAAAAACACATTCCTCGCAAGTTGCGAGTCGTAACATATCCTCGCAGATAAGCCAATCACGAACGGACTTCACTCATAGTTATTAATAGCATTTTTTTTATTGCAACAATCAGATGAATCTTTGAATAAAACAATGTTTTTTTTTAATAATTTTGTTTTTATGTTTACCTGTGGTGGTGGGGCGATCAGCGCAGGCGCGGGAGCTCGGGCCTGTACCACGGTTTGCGTCACCTGCACACAAAGAAATCAAGTCACGTATGTTTTCTTGCTGTAGCGAGGTAAAAAAAATGTTTCACTTGGCAGAAAAGTTATTCAAAGTATGATGCTTTGAAACGCTCGCTACGCTCAGAATTTATTTAAACACGATTCAAACCTGGAATTTTAGATCGCCTGTGCAGTTTAAGACTTACATAATTATGTAACTGTAACTACGCAGATACATCGTTTTAACATATTTTCATGGTATAATAAAATTGTACCTTGTTCGATGGTCTGTGTGTGTCTGTGTGGGGTCGTGTGTGTGTGTGTGTGCCCCCCCCCCCTTTACCTACCGGCTTGATGTTCTGCAGCAGCACGGCCTTCCCCCCGGGCTGCAGCAGCACGGCGGAGGTGTTGAGCAGCGCGGGCGCGGACAGCAGCAGCGGCTTGGCGCCCGTCTGCCCCGCGATCAGCAGCTTGCCTTGCTGACCGATCACGATCGGCTTCGCGCCCGTGCCCTGACACAATCATATAACGTCACTAAATAAGGCTAACGAAATTATGACATGAGAGAAAAAGGGAGCGATATACTAATAATGGTGTATTAGACAAGAATTAAGTATAACTTGTCTCATTGGCTTTGCTTTATAAGGGTCTCCCCAAAAGTATCGACGCGGAATCGGATTTAGCCAATCAAAAAACTCTTTATGTCTACGCAATAAGAGCGAAGAACACGTCGATCGACTCCGGCTGCCGACGGGGAGACGTCTTTTTCGCTCTTATTGCGTGGACATAAAGCGCTTTTTGGTCGGCTGAAGCCGATTCCGCATCTCTAGATGTGGGGAGACCCTATGAAAATTTAGTTTCTTTCAATGCGAATAAACGAACAGAATGATCATGGTCATCCTAGTTGTAAGTCTTATTGCGTAGACGTACAGAGTTTTTTGATTGGTTAAAGCTATTTCCGCGTTGATAGGTTTGGGGATACCCTAAGTCTGTTATTCATCGCACACACAAAACCCTAAAAACAGTTGGGAACATTTGGGAAAAACCAAGATTCGAAAGTAAATATTGATCCGTATAGACGTTGTAATGCAGCAGACACTTACCTGTTGGACCAGTATGGGGCTGGGACGCGGCGGCGGGCGCTCCCCCGCGGGCTCGGCGGGCGACGGCTCGCGCGCCGGCCGCGGCGACGCCGGAGCCTCCGTCGCCGGCCCTGCTGCAGGGAAACGGTACGTGAGGACACGGTCACAAGGACACTGCCGTTTGTGGCGCTGCTTGCTAATACTGCTGATAAATTTGAGCATTCCATTTTAAACACCTCTATAGACTGTGCTTTTTATATCTCCGTTAATGCCAACAGCAGTTGGGTCAGTTCATTGATAGAAACTTCTCGAAATACGCCTAACCCTTTTCCAGGCATAGTGCATATAGCGACCACATAAATGTGCACAAATATTCGACCTTACTAAATTCACAATAGTACAAAATAACTTGAAGTCGTTAAAAATATTATGCGTTTTTGAATTAACCACGCAAAGGTAAATAACATAAAACTGTGACTAATTTTGTGCTGGCGTATCAAAATTCGCGGGCCCTGGAAATGGGTTAATAATAAAATTATATTAAGTTCACAGTGCACTGTAAAAGATCTCATGGGCAGGATTTGTGACAAGCTAAAGGAAGCAGGCGCCTGGCGCCTTAAAACAAAATTGACACACTTGAAGAGTAACATTGACGTACACATGATAAATTTTACTTTAATGTGTACATTGTCATAATCATAAATCCGTAATTCCCTCAAACTTATTGTGTACATTCTATTGCATATTTAAGCGGTATGAGGTTAAAGTTAACGGAAATAAAAAATAACACGATGTAAAGGTAATGTACAGATACAGTGAATAGTGCATACTGAATTACCATCAGGAAAAGTCTGATATTCCCAACATTTGTATATCAACTAAACATGGAACTACTATTTAGTATCAATTAGAACTTATGCGATCAAAACACGACGGAAATCTGTTATGTACAGTCGCCATCGCATACTTCGGAGCGGCCAAGGTGGTTAAAAATATCGGCACATACACTATTATTATGGTATTAGAGTTCATGTATCGATATTTTTGATCCACACCTGCAGGGCTATTACGAAACTCTAAACTCGAAGTTCGTGTAGTGCGGTCCCTCTGACACTTATACTATTTAATACAAGAGCGAGAGGGACGGTAGCTTTGAGTGGTATTGGTGTGCGAGGCCTTACCAGGCGGCGTCTCCTCCTGCTTGGGCATCTGGTAATTGTTAAGCGAGCGCGCGTAGTCAGGCGGCGGCGAGGGCGGCGCGCCCGGCGCTGGCTTCTTGCTTGCAGACTCTTCCAGCTCTGTTCAACAAACGTTCTCATTACACCAGCTGTCATCAAGCGGAAGAAAGAATTTTCCGAAATTCAATCCGTTAGGGAGTGAAAACGGGTTTGAAAGTATGGAGGTCCGTCATTTTTGAAGCTAAAAGTATACTTTATTTTTAAGCTAACAATTAGAGATTAAGAAACACGTGTATTTTAGCGTTTTCTATAATTCCACCCCTGAAGGGGTGAAACTGGGGATTAAAGTTTATAATTGAATTACGATTACATAAAAAGGTTGGTTTTCTGGTTAGAAAATTTGCAACATCTATATCTGTATTTACATAATTGATCCTTTGAAAAATCAATTAAAAAATAATACGGTATTTGACAACTCCTGATTTTGCCATATCTTAATATTATTATGAAAATATAGATAAACAGATAGTGTTTAGCGAAGAGAAAATTTAAATCGGTTGAAAATTGGATTTATAGTTATTTTTTGAAAAATCTATATTTCTGTCTCTTTCTCAAACGATTTTCTCTATGCAGCAAGTATGGCGGTACTGGCGTGTGACGTCATATGCCAGTATGTCTTTCTCTGTCTAATCTTGAATTTCAAACCTGTATAACTTTGTTATTTGTAAAGGTAGCTTAAAAATTGTTTTTCTATTCAATAACAGGCATTGTGTAGTTTTAATTTATAAAACATATACAAAATAGTGAAATACCGTATTGTAGAAATCGAATAGAATAGAATAAATTAAAAAACAAATTACAACATTACATAAATACGGCGGTACGAAGTTCGCCGGGTCAGCTAGTATTATAACATAAGAGGATTTACTGTCATTTGGTGCACCGAATGACAGCAAATGTATAAGAGACGTCGAGTGACTGACCGTTCTTGCGGCGCCTCTTGGCGTGCGCGTGCGCCATGGGCTGGTCGGCGATGTCGAGCAGCTTGATGCCGGCGCGGGCGCGGGCGCGGGGCGGGGGGCGCGCGGGCGCCACGCGCACTGCCGCCGCCGGCGCCGCGCGCCCCGCCCAGCGCGACGGGAGACCCTTCAGCGGAGCTGCCACACCACAAGAGTTCATTTTTACTGTATTGAGCCATGTGTGAGTTGAGTGTTAAGGCTTTATGTTTTTGTTGTCACTGTAGGTTTATTTCCAGTAATGATGATTTTCCACCGGCGAGGCGACACGAGACGATGCGAGAATTTAAATTTGTATGCAATCTCCCGCGCCCGCCACGCACGAGCCGCCGCGGGCCGCCACGGGCGTAGCCATACAAATTTCAATTCTCGTCTCGCCCCGTCTCGACTCGCCTCGCCGGTGGAAAATTACCTTAACAGCAGATAAAAAAGATGGTTATTAATACAAATCAAAATATAAAGATGATCTTTATAATAAAATAATCTATCGATTAGATTTTTATTGTGAGTAATTAAGCAAGTCTTTTGTTTTAATCAAGAGTTAAATTAAATTGATTTAATTACATTAAAAAAAAATGGATCATATTTCTAGTTCCTACTTAGGAATCAATTATACCGAATATTCGGTTCGGTAAAAGTTTTACCAAACATTCAGCCGAATATTCATATTCGGTGAAAACCATGTTCGGCCCATCTCTACTAAATACGGCACAGCCGTGAACTCACTGGTATCAGTCATCTTCCGAGGCATGCCTCGGCTTCTGACAGGCACAGTAGGCGCGAGCGGTTTCTTCTGGTTGGCCTGCACTTCCGCAGCTTTTGCCAGCAGCTCGCTTCTCAGAGCCACAGATTTCGGCTTGCGTTTCAATGTGAAATGTTTGACTGGGTTAGCTTGTTGGCCAACCTGAAAATAATTAATCGTCTATTATCCTGTGTTAGAATGTACTAACAAAGCCCCGCGGCATCGCTCGCGTAAAGTAAATTCGGAAGTATTAGATTGAATTAGAATTCCAGCATTTCCATAATTCCCATAAATTACATTATGACTGCATAAAAATGAAACAATAAAAATTATGTTGTGAAAGCTTCCCCTTACTTTACCCTCTTACTTAAAACTTTAACGCATTCACTGCCACCGACGCTTATATGCGTCACTGTGACTTTCACCCTAGGCCGCTGTCATAATTATTCATACATTTTGAACGCACATGTTTAAGACAACAAAGCACGTCCCTAAAGCCACTAAAAAAAATTAAAGTTGTTGACTGACCCATTATGACTTGGTCATTTTTTTGAACTTCTATTGTCCCGTTCTTGAGGAGGTCCCAGGATAGCGTGTAGCCCCCTTGACTAAATTTGGCCAGGTTTCTCAAAGTTTTCGCAAATTTAATCTTAATTACTCACCACAGACACTAAGGCATTCTTATTTAAATATAGGCACTCTAATGGCAGTAATCCAAGCTCGGAGTGTTTCGCTAGAGCTTTCCTGAGCTCTCCGATCATGTCACTGAATATGGGCCGGGTCTCGTCAAACTCTGCTATCTCGGTGTTGAGGGTGCCCGCTGACGGAAAGGTCTTGAGGACCTCAGCCAGCATTGCCACCCAGAGGTCTGAGTCCACGGCTGCCACTTCAATGATCTCTTCCAGCTCATTTTTCCACTGAAATTTAAATAATATATTTCAAGTAATTTAAATAATATATTCAAGGAAATAATCTGTGGAGTCAGTGAGAACCAGAGTTAAAGTGAGCCATTCAATTCAGTAACACCTTAATGTTTTACTAGAATTACTTTTTTATAATCATTTTACTATTATAGCAATATTATCCTATATATGGAACAAAACCGTTTTATTTACAAATGTATCATAACCTAACGCACAAGACAAATTTTTGATATATGATCATCAAACTTATGTAATTTATGAGAGAGTTTGAAGTTCAAATTACAATAAGTCCTTTAAAAAGGACTCTGGGCATTAGGAGGATAAAAAAACTGGCCAAGAGAGTGAAGAGTTGAGTACTAATATTTGGAAAATATGCTATAATTTTGATGGACCATTACTAATTAACTAGTAAATCCTACTAGGCTGTGATAGTCTTTCCTTTAAATTCATTAATTTACTATGATGTTAATTGGACCACAGCACAACACAAATACAGTGGCAAGTCCTTAAATGCCCATAAAGGTAAACTTTAGAATTGAACTCAAACAATAATACCTTTATATTTAGCACTAAGCATATTGTAATGTCAATGTACAATTATGTAAAGTATGTAAACAGTGAACATGTAACATGGATTTATGACAAATAAATATAAGGTGGTATTGTGTGAACAAATAGTTGCATTCACAAGACGTAGGTACTCAAATGCATGCGGACACGGTTGTTGTACAAATTGCCAAGGCCTTGAGATGTATAGTATACGGACTGGAAGTAAGGAACTGACATACCTATTATTAAAAGGTTATAATTATCTAGAGAAATTGAGAACTGAATTAATGAATTACGCGCCAGCTCGATTTTCTAACGAACATTTTGTTTATTTATTATTAAACATTGTCCAATGTAACAATAATAGAAACGATAAAAAATGCAACAGTACAATATTCGAGGTCTATTATCAACGATTTTCTGGTATTTAATAAATTTGCGCAACAAACCAATCGTATTTATTAAACACATAACCATGCTAATGGTTTAGAAAGCTATTATTTCAAAACATTTCAATAAAGGTAATAAAATTACGATATGACAACAAAACTACCACATACATGCTTGTTGTGCATCTCTTTTTTTCTTGCTCAAATCGAATGTCACAGAAAGGGATAAAAGATACAATATAAAGCACGCAAAACCATAGAACATCAAAGAGAGAAAAGTTACATACCTCCTCAACATTTCTGCGCGGGATATGAAAGAAACTCAACAATAATTTTAATTTCACTTGTGTTTGCAAATCTGGAAAACAATCCTTGATATTCTTTAAAACTTCTGCATTTAACTGTGTACAAATAGAACCTGTTGTCCAAGAATCATTCGATATTCCGAGTTTATTATGGAGCCACAAAGATGTGTCACTATCCCGCACGTTCGCCATCTTGCAACTGGAATAGTGTCGTGCCACTGTTGACTGACGCAACTGAATTCAGCCATGTGCCTTTTGACATTTTATATTTATCGATTCTTTTTAGTATCGATTATAATATCTCTAATTTGAAGGTTGCGTCTCGCTGTACTGAATACTATACTGAAATTGGTAGTTCAGTAATTTATTTAAACACGTATAATATTATCAATTTTACAAAGCAAGTAGAATTCCGTATGACAATTAATACTTACCTATTTCTTAGTATATTTTGTTGCCTTTATCTTTTCTATACATGTGTTTTTTTTATTTACATATTTCAAGTAAATTATGAAACACCATTATTTGAAGTCGTTTTAAAAATCTAATTTATTACAGCGTGTTACACGTCCCTAATTGATTGTCTATGGCTTATGCCGATAGTGATAGTATCGGCCCGATACACGTTTCGATTCGATGCACGTTCGCGCCTAAAACAGTCAAGTGCAAGTAACGGTTTTCCCGCTAGGGCTTATGAAGGCGTGGCTGCTACAAAAAGCGTTTAATTAAGTGACTCAAACATTAGGCGCCATTTTTGAAATTGTCAATTTGCTACGAGATTATATTGACTAAACAAGAATTTTAAGATTAGAAATAAAATAACACTTCTCTTCAGATTATCACAATATGTCTGAGGTATCAACTACTCGATCTCTGCCTAGTAATATTTATGACGAGACAATCAGTGAGGAAAATTCTTTGGATCTTTCGTCTCAAGGTCTGCACGCTGTTCCTCCCATCAGCAATATGTTACTATGCGTAAGTTCATTTTTTTATGACTAAAAATAAGTTTCTGTTAAAAAATGCGGGAGTATATGTAGGTACCTACTTCCTTTTATTTTTGCTGTGCTGACAGATTTTGCTGTGCAGACAGAGCTATATTATCATCGACCTTCGTGCCTTACCTATCAGATTTCAAGTCAGCATTTAACCTATTCAACTGAATAAAGGTAGCAAAATACCTATTTATAGCTCCAGAAAACCTATTTTTTATAATTTCAGATGATTTACCTACAAAACAACAGCATTTTAAGTCTGCCTGATGATTTCTTTCCATCCTTGCCGAATCTAAGGTGGCTTGACATAAGAGACAACCAATTAATGGATATCCCAAAGTCCATAGAAGGCCACCCTTGCTTAACCCATCTGCTACTTCAAAATAACAGTATAACTTCATTGCCGAATGAACTTGGAACAGTGATTCATTTAAAAGTTCTGCAATTAGACGGGAATCCAATATTGTATCCGCCAATGGAAATAATAAGAGCTGGAACAGCCAAAGTCATGGCATTTCTACACGCGAAACATTTAGACGGAATGTTCAACCAGTCTCAGTCTCAATCGGAATTGTCCGAAGACGCGGCCAGCACAAGCGGTGCATTTCCAGCCAGTCTCTTCGGTCAATCTATTCGTAGTTACAATTCGGTGATCGATCAGGATAAATTTGAAAATAATAAAACGTTGTCTGTGAAATTCAACGACAAGGACGGCGGATCGGAAATTGAAGAGTATTATTTAAAGTACAAAGGTAAAAATGTGCAATTTCACTTCCCTAAGAGCACCCTAAGGAGTCAAATGGTTTGCCTATATTTCCTTAATCATCATTTACGTGATTAGGTACAAAGCGGCAGCTCTTGGCCTTTGATCAGGAGAATTTCACTCTACTCCTTCTCTTATCCAGTCACTCAACCCTAGGGTCGACACTGCTCATTGTGCACCAGTGCTTATGGCTTCTTGTTTCGTGGACGCCGGTAAGAGAACGTAATGGAGTGCACTTGTCCAAGCCTATAGAAAATACGTTCGCTCCCCAGGCATGACCTGCCTGAAGAGAAAACTGTCAATGGCAATTTGGCAATGCACCTCTCTGGAAATAATCATGCTGGCGCCTATGTCTGTGTGTAGCCCGTAACCACACGCGTTGTATGGTCTTGTTCCTAACGGCGTATCGCTCTAAATAGACCCGGAGATGGTGACACAAAATATTAGATCATTTGGTACCAGTATGGCGGTTCTTCAGGGGTCTAATTACGGAATAACAAAAAAAAATGATGGTCATAGTGCTGGTACCAGCGGCCCAATCGCGTGGGCGTTAATCGAACGTGTCGGATAAGTAACGAGTGTCGAACGATTTGTTCTACAAGAATGCTTGTATTTTCCGATAGTCGATAAAAAAAGAAGTAGGTGGTAGCGTAATGCCATACTTCTCCGGTGTGACTTACAGCCCGCCATACCGACGCGAATACATTAACTAGAAAAAAAAAAACAATTCAACCATTTAAAATCAAACATTTAATATTTTGTGTCACCATCTCCGGGTCTATAACAGCGGGGCTACTATGAAACTCGAAACTCGAAGTTCGTGTCGTGCGGTCCCTCTGACACTTATATTACTATTTAATATGAGAGCGAGAGGGACGGTACGATACGAACTTCGATTTTCAATCCAAACACGGGCCAGGAGTATTGCGAGCTGCCATACAACTGATATTGTATCAGTTAAATCTGTTGAAGGTAAATGCCCAAGATTGGCCGAGAGCCGCACCAGTTTCCCGCCAAAAACGCAGAGCGCTAAGTACCTGAAGCCACTCTTGGCGCGCAGTAAGAGCGAGCAAGAAGCGAAGATGAAGCGAAGCTTCTTCAGGGATGTGGCAGTGAAGAAGCATAAGGAGCTGCTGGCGACGAGGGAGAAAATCATACAGGAGAGAAAGTAACTTTACCATTGACATAAAAATTATTTTACTCTGCTACTGCACAAGCACACGTGTAAGACAGCTATTTTTGTGCGACACGCGACTCTTTACGCAAATTCACCCTACTCCACTTAAACATAATCAATCCTCTTCAACAGATCTTTTGGTTCTTTTTTTTTTATTCGACTGGATGGCAAACGAGCAAGTGGGTCTCCTGATGGTAAGAGATCGCCACCGCCCATAAACATCTGCAACACGGGATATTGCAGATGGGTTGCCAACCTAGAGCGGCCTAAGATGGGATACCTCAAGTGCCAGTAATTCCACCGGCTGTCTTACTCTCCACGCCGAAACAACAGTGCTGCTTCACGGCAGGATTAGCGAGCAAGATGGTGGTAGCATAATCCGGGTGGACCTTGCTCAAGGTCCTACCACCTGCAACTTGTTCTTAAAACGCGTGTCACCAAAACGCGGTTTTTTAAAAATCAGTATCAGATCTAAGTCTTAACACTTTAACCACACTTATACAGCAATTATGAATAAAAATCCTATTGTAGAAACGCGGAGCTCCTCAGGCAGTGGCGTCGAAGCTATCGCGACTGCAAGCAGCTAGCTAAGGGTTCCTACAAGATGTGCCCTAAAAACTACCCGTATGACACAAACCCGGAGTATATGACCTTGCTGACTAGAGAGGACATTGAGAAAGACCTCCCGGATAAATACAGAAAGAAGATTATTCGCAGGTTAGGCCTTTTTCTCCTGGCTAGCTTAAGCAGGATTTTCGCTGCTGGACGAAATTCCACATCCCATCCTTCGGTTTTCCTTGAAAAATATTCTGCCCTCTTTAGGCAAATAAACGGCACTTAAAGCCATAAAAAACGGATCCCTAAATCGAAATGATCTTAGCAACCTTGCAATGTTTTTTTTTAAATCCAACGATAGCTCACATTGTGGTTTGAGACGAGAAAAAAAAACATTACTTACCGCTTTACGTGTAGGGGAGGTACATCCTCATTATTTTTTTTTTGTTAAGTCAGAGGGCATTCGATCTACAATTCAAATTTTGTGTCATACCGTCCCACTGACTGTCTTAATAAATTAAGCGTTTTAAAAAATTGTGTGAGCGGGACGGCACATTTCAAATTTCTTCGGTATAAGAATATAGGTCGCGGCTCATTAGAGCCACCCCCGACCATCACCGCCTCGACTTTAGGTGGTCCACGGGTGGACGCCGCGTTGACAACGAATGGACTTCGAATTTCCGAGTAATCTATTATGAAATGAGGGTGGGAAGCGTACGAGAAGCGAGCTTCCACCGAGTGGTCTACTCGCCGTCCGCGCGTGGACACGAGCGAGCGAGGCGATCCGGTGACGCTACGGAGTTGATGTAGTGAGCGCATGCCCATACAAAACCATGTAAAGAATACCTACTAACCGCTCGCGGCGAGGCGGTGCTGATCGGGTGCCGGGTGGATCTAATGAGCTGTGACCTGTAATACTTATACTTACTTATTTTGTGACAGGGCAAAGCCTACGGTGCCCAGGAAAGGCAACAGTGACGTGAATCTAGCCATGCGCATAAAACAGCTGTTCGAAAACCTCGAGTCCATCGAACTGCGCGGGGAAACCATGACACCGCGCACCGAACAGCGCGTGTTGCTGAATGAGATACAAAAGGTTTGTACTAAAAGCCTAGCTCACCTTATTTTGCAACAAATGTGTGTTCATACAGCTCCCCGATCTCCACGCTGTAAGAACTCACACAAAGCACGCAAACCGAGCCATCACTAATGTTTGGATGCCAAAACTAATGCAATATGTAATTTATTTTCTTTTTTACAGATTTCCGAAATAAAACAAAAGCTGATGGAGCTGTCAGTTGCCAATAGAAATTCAGTTGATAATGACTAAAAATATATTTTACAATTAACTTGCATTTATTGAAAAACTTGATATTGATTGTTGCCTTATAATAATAAAAATATCAAAAATTAAATTACACATGGATGGATCAACTTTTTCGTGTAGGTGTAACTCTTTGCCATGATTACATCCCCTGGACAACTCTAAAAACTGATTTTCTATATCTACGTTTATGTGCTGGTTAAATTTCATCAAACATATCTCGCTCGATTTTAATGAAAATTTGCACTTTAAAGTTGAATATTTCACAAACAAATCACTAAATCGAAAAATCGTCTTAGCAAACCCCTAATGGTTTTAAAAGACCTATCCAACCATACCCCACACTATAGGGTTGGATGAAAAAAAAACACCCCCACTTTACGCCTATGGGAGGTACCCTAAATAATAATAATAATAATAATAATAATCTTTTATTTCGGAGGTTATCCATATCAAGTTAGTAACAATGAGAAACCTTATCGCCTATGTTAGTACGAACAAATATACACATCAACAAATACACAACCTACACTTACCTACACACTACTAAAAAAAAATGTTTTTCAATTTTTAATTGTACTATTTTGTCGGAATAGTTTACCTATATATCCTTGCAAAATTACAGCTTTCTAGAATTGATAGTCCCTGAGCAAAGCCGCGGACGGACAGACAGACAGACATGGCGTAACTATAATAAGGGTTCCGTTTTTGCCATTTTGGCTCCGGAACCCTAAAAAGTGGACTGACCCAAGTAAGCGTGAGTTATTTAGAGATAAGATATTTAATTTATTTGATATCTTTTGTTTTCTTGAAGAATATAATTAACTGATCTATTTAGCAAAATGTGTGTGAGATTATTTTTTTTTATTAATAAGTTGTATTGGGTAATTTAAAAAATTAAATAAACATGAAATTATAAATGTTTATTTCAGATTAACCATTCGATGACCGGCACCATTTGTTGTTTGCACAAAACAAGAAAAATAAACGATACACTTAATATACAGCTTTACATTGGACAAGCGTAAGACGTCACATAAATAAATAATATTTAATTAAAATAATTTCATTAAAAACACGACAATTTATTATAAACACATTTATAACTTTAGCTAAAGAAGTCACTTTTTTTCTTCGTAATTCTGATATTACAAATGCACAAAATGCTACACCAGCATCTCAAAATAGTAGGCACACTTTACATTCCAAATTAGCCATTATTCAGTATGGCTATAACACATTGGGTACGTAAGGAAACGTAACACAAAAAATAAGCACAATGATTTTGTTACATATTATATTAATTGCCATTTTAATACTGAAGCGTTAAAAACGTCGAACAACCCTCAGGTTTGAGAGGCGTTAGCGTCGAGAGGTACGTTTATCATTAGTCTTGCTTGCGATTGGCCCAGTTATTTAACCAATCACACAGGTGATACAAATGTCAAAGTAGTCAAATGGACCTGACTATACTAGGGCCAACTAGCCTATCACATTAATTTAAATGTCTTAAATATCATAGCGTTGTAATAACAACTATAGTAAAGTAACTCAGCCGTCTAGATAGACAAATACATTGTTCGATGCGTCCATCCTTCCGTTTCAGTCAGAGATGAGCGAGGATGTGTTGCGAGCAATGTGTTTTTCATGAACAAATACCTAGTAACGCTTCATTTACCTCTCCTCGCTACGCTCAGTTGTTTCCAACAGAGATGTGCTGTGCGAGGTTTAAGAAGTGTTTCTATTGGTTAATGAAAAACACATTCCTCGGAACACATCCTCGCACATCTTTGGTGGAAACTCAGCCTAATTAGACAATTAGAGTCTTAACAAAAGAGTGGGCCTGCTATTAGACATTATTACGCTACGTAAATATTGTGTCTGGCGTCTAATGGTTAGGTACTGTAGAATTATTATAGTAAATTTCTGAATAGAGTAATCTGCAAATAAGAGTAAAAGAGAATCTGTAATAAGAGTAGTCTGAGTAATCTGTTTGTGTGTGTCACAAAAGAGGAACTAATAAAATTCAGACTAAACTTCACCCAGACATCACAGCAGCCTTAATTACTAAACCCTCAGCTCAATTTGCTACTCGAATTCCACTCGTTCTATCATTTCACTAGACACATTCAGCGATATGATAAAATCTCTACTAAGTATAACTGGTAAGTAGGTATAGGTGATTTGATCAAATCTCTGAACTGGTTCAATTAAATGACGTAACGTTAGTTTTTGCCTTGATAGATATAACATTTTTCTCTCGGTGTGAAAAGTTGTATGAGCCACTCGGGAGCAAAATTATTTTCATCTTGGGCGTTAACACTTGCATCCCTCATTACGCTCAGGATTCTATTGTAGAATCCTTCCCTACATTCTGGATTCAATGTACGCCCTCGCCGTAAATACACCATTTTGCTCCCTTGTGACACAAATAACTATTACTCTCGTTTCGTCAACTCACTGACGTGTTTCAGCTGTTTTACCACTAAACAACTCTGGTGAAATGAAAAAAGGAGTTGCCTTTTGATTGATTTCGTCATTTTAATAAACAGATTCGGGGATATGATCAAATGACTGATTTTCTTGACAAATGATAAAATTAATTCGCCATTAATCCTGCGTGATTTGCTCATATCCCTTAGTGATTTGTTCAAATCTCTGTTTTTTGCGATTTCACTGCAACACATATACAAACTGATTGCTTTGTAAATATTCGCATAAATCATGTATATTAATGGAGTAATCAATTTAGATCCTTGAAAAATACTCGATCAAAACTTAATATTGAATATTTTCTGTACCTAATTAGTACGGAACCCTACACAGCGCTTGGCCCGACACACACTTGGCCGGTTTTTTGTTTCTAGGAAGCACATGTGGAGTCATGGCTTTAGTTTAACTTTAATACTAAAATGACTTAACCATACTACATTATGTATACTTACGATAGTTTTAAAGTACAGGTTGAAATGTACATTTATAGGAAATCTGGCTAAAGTCATAATTTTAATAACCTAACCAACAAAAAGTTGAAAACCCCCGACTTTGTCACTTCAAAGTTCAATATCTCAAAAACAGCTAAACCGATTTTGATGAAGCATGTCTAAGAACCATCGCTAGAAAACCTGCTTTCAAATAAAAAAACCGCATTTAAATTGGTCCACCAGTTTGAAGAGCTACGGTGCCACAGACAGACACACATAGCGGTCAAACCTATAACACCCCTCTTTTTGCGTCGGGGATTAAAAAGCAAAACAATACTTGAAAAAATTATGGATAATTTCGAGATTTGATTGTTTCATAATTTCAAGGTAAAATCATAATTTGGATTCGGTGGTGGCCGTTCATAAACTATAATTTATTTTATGTTAAAAAATAGTCTGATATCGTAGACACTTTCTGAAATATAAAAAATATACCTACATACTATGTATTTATTTAATTTTCATATAATTATTCATAAAAAAATAACGTAAGCGATGTTAAATTGAAAAATAATAGTGATTAATATTTTGCCTTAATCTTTGCGGCACCTTTTCTTTCTCTTATCGCATAATGCGTCTCTTTCAAACTAGAAGAGTTAGAAAGGGACGCGTTGCACAATAAACAAAATCAGAGAGAGTAAAGAAGAATAACAATATGAAACGACACTTTAAAATTTTAACGTTATGCATAGCATCGCAACTGCGTTATTTTACACAGTATATCATTGTGATTGCTAGCTAGTTTTTTTACAAATAATGAACTGTTCTTCCCCCCCCCCTTCTCCCCACTTCGTCCCAAACTTCCCAAAATCCCGGCGCACATTGTCTGAAATACCCACCGCCTTCCTTCCGCCCTTTGACGGACAGCTGTAGTTGAATGGGTGTTTCTTTAACAACTCTTCTTTAGCAGGTGGTAGGACCTTGTGCAAGGTCCGCCCGGATTGCTACCACCATCGTGCTCGCTAATCCTGCCGTGAAGCAGCAGTGCTTGCACTGTTGTGTTTCGGCGTGGAGAGTAAGACAGCCGGTGGAATTACTGGCACTTGAGGTATCCCATCATAGGCCTCTAGGTTGGCAACGCATCTGCAATACCCAGGTGTTGCAGTTGTCTATGGGCGGTGGTGATCTCTTACCATCAGGAGACCCACTTGCTCGTTTACCATCCAGTCGAATAAAAAAAAAAAAAAAAACTTGTTTGCGTTAGTACTGCGAGGTCTTTTAGAAAACTCTTTGACATGTGTCTGTACGTCACGTTTGTGATTGGTTAAATAACTAAATGAGCCAATCGCAAGCAGAACGGACATCAAACGGAGCTAGCGATACTAAAGGCGCGGCCACATGCAAATCGCTCGACGCTCGCTTTCAACGTCAAATCTGGCCACGTGACGCATAAAGCTGAAAATGTTGAACTGTATCGCTGGAAAAAAAAATCTCTTCAATTTCGGCAAAAACACTTATTCTTTTTCCTTCACTACAATTTCTTTTATTTGAACTACTGCCACGACTGCTACTAAATGAGATTAAGGTTACACGGCGGTTAAATGTGATGCCGTCTACGTCTATTCGAACAAAACAAATAGAGACGGCATCACACCTAACCGCCAGTTAACACTAATCAATGGATGGTGAAACAGCCCCTAAGAATCAGCTCCCAAGGCCAAGATCATTCCTGCGACCTGCTACTCGACGCGGCGACTTGACGCTACTTTTTTGAGTCGCGGGAAATTCAAAATGGGGTCAAGTGACCAGATTTATCGCTGCAAACGAGCGACGAGCGACTTTATGTGGCCGCAGCTTTACCCACCGCCTTCCTCCAACCCTTTGCCGGACGGTTGAATAAGTGTTTCTTTAACAACGTAGTTGGCGTATATTGTGAGGTCCGTTTGAAAACACGTGTGTCACGTTTAAATAAATAATTAAATGAGAAACCATAAAAAAATTATATAGCCACTTTCTCATTGAACTAAATGAGCCAATCGCAAGCAAAACGGACCTCGCGATCTAACCCCATCTAGCGATATATCGCCTGTAAGGCAGTTGTCTCACCGCCGGCGAGGAAACGATTGGCTATCGACTATTTTCTCGCTCAAGAAACGAACAAAAGGTATAAGATCCTGTGTGAGTAAAAGAGACATATATATTAATAGTTGATCGCTGGCGGTTAACACTGCCGGCGAGAACTCGCTCTTTCATTTTTTGTCGCAGCGACAAGAGCTATAAAACTTGCTGAGCTGTAAAACTAGCTCAGCGATACTCGCTCAGCGCTGTTAGCTTGGCGGCCGCCCGGCTCGAGCGAGTGGAGCGAGTAATCGCCCGTCGTGCTCGAACACTCGCTTTTCACTGCTCGCCCACTCGTTTCTAGTTACTCGCTCTGCTCGCTTCTCGCTCATCCTCGGCGGTGGGACAAGTGCCTTAAGATACCCTTATTGGCTAGCACCGATTAGCTCGTTTTGATTTCCGTGGAATAATCTAATAATGTGCGTTTAGCCCTAGCCCGTACGTGAATGTATAATTGTATATTATATCACAATAACTACGTCCCGCGTGATACCCTCAGTCAGTCGCTTCAGTCTTTAACTTCGCCATCGTGACTAGCACGTACCATTAACACTTCAACGGTCATTCGAACGATACAACCGCCTCATTTTCGTGGTCACATTCTTTTATGAATGTTCTGTAGAGTGAGTGTAGAGTTTGATGATATTTTCAATTATTTTTAGACGTATTTCTACTGAATAAACAGGAAACTGTAACAGAATCTTCTATTAAGTCAACAAAAATGTGCCCACGAAAATCATATGGAATAAACGCTCGCATAATGACTTTAACCTCCAAGTGTTGAAACGCCGTACACATATGTTATTTGTGTGTATGGATATAGCTCGTTATTGCACTGTGCTACTTCCATTTTTTTTATACCACGCCTGATGTTAAGCAATTACCGCCGCCTAGGAACTTTTCTATATATTTCATAGCTCAGTGAGAAAGTCGTGACCCGTATTCGTCGATATGGACACTCGCGATCTTACCAAATAGGTACCTACATAAAAACGACTTTGACATGCCTAAAATGAAAGTTTTTTACGAACATAATGATCACTATGTTTCATTCAAGTAAATAGTCGTTGAAACAAAATTAAAAGGATCAAATATTATATGAAACATTTTCTGCGAAACGAAATTCTATGAAATTGTCTGCAAAAGAAGGGAACACCTATAAGCATATTTAACGACCGTCACAATACTATTTTATACTATAGTAGCCTTTACCAGCGGCTTCGCACGTGTAAACCATTAGGTCTAACAGTTAATTGTATTGAAAATCCCAGATTTGTCGAAAATTCCCACAGGAATTCCAGATAACTACATCGTAGATTTTATTACCGTTGCGTAATAAAGGTAGGCGTCCACTTATCCGCATCGTACGCTTCGGACGTATCGGATTTGTTGCTTTGTATCGGATTTGATGCGGACAGGTGAACGCACTTATATGAGTTTCTATACAAAGAATACTACGATCCGTTGCGTGGGATGCGTCCGATGCGTACGATACCGACAAGTGGACGTTTACCTTAAATAAACACCCGCGCCAAATTTCATATCTCTAATCTTAATGGTTGCCATTTTGAGATTTAATCCCGATTCCAAGGGATTAGCGGGATAAAAGAAAGCCTTTGTGTTATTCCAGACGTCCAGCTATTTATCTATAGGTACTTTGTTTATTTAACCAAGATACTAAAGTGACAGTATAGTATGAAATGTCAAATGTAAAAATAATGTGACCAGCACAATACGAATAGTGCTGCTCTCTGATTTCGGTTTTCGACATAATTGCAAATAATCGATAGAACATAGTATTTTATGTAAACAAAAATAAAATGAAAGCCATAAGCATTGAGCTTTTAAGCAGGTCTTGCTTAGAATCAAATTGAAACTTAAATCAACATCTACAAAAAGTCGAAATACTTATCTCCTAAACGGTACCATTTTCATTAGACCCATTTTACCTTTTGTCCAAGTGCCCTACGTGTGTTAGTGCGTCACAGATCCGTTCATATCTTAACATTTTAAGGAGTGCCCACACCGCTGCTTAAAAAACGCAAATGGTGCGGAATCGCAGTGACGTGCCATAAACGTCAGGACTTTACCGCATGCTCTGCACCAAAAGTCGTGACGTTTACGGCACGACACTGCAATTCCGCATCGTCTGCGTATTTTGAGCAGACTGTGCGGAGAGAGCTCCTTTATACGTCAACATAGATATAGGCATCTGTCAAAACTTTTCGGTGATTACCGTTTGTGGTACATCACATCACTATTTATGATATGTAAAAATGGTAACACATGAAACGTCATTTTAGTATCTTGGCTTGGTTATAAAAATATCGATAGCCTCGGCAGCATTGGCGATTAAAATTAAGAGTCGTAACTCTAAGCAAAAAACATAAAAATTGAGGGCCATCCATAAAGTACGTCACCAATTTTCGCTCGTGCAGAAATTACCACATTCTTCAAAATACTAAATTGCCTTTTTATTTATTGTTTCTTATACATTCCCATTATATCAGATGTCCAAAATAAGACATTCCAAAAAAAAAAAAAAATACTTCCTTGAGTAATCTTCGATTTTGTAATGTGGTGGCAACGAGAATCTGGTAAGCTATAAATGTAGTAAATAGGTAATGTAGTATTTTGAAAAACGTGGTATTCTGGGAACGTGGTATTTTAGGCGCGAGCGCGAATTTTGACCATCCCCCCCCCCTCCTGTCACACGTATTTACCCCCTCCCCTAAATGTGTCCCTCTAAATGACCCCCTTGTTTATGTCTACGCCTTTTTTAACGTTATTCAAGTTAGTAATTACTATTACCATTTCATACATTAACAGCGCAAATAAATCGGTTCAAAATAAACTCTATTGCGAAGTGTACAGCGTGTATTTTTTATACAAACGCAAATAGTAAACAGACGTTGGTTTTAGTGCCGTGAAGCGATATTGCAAAAAAATATCGTACTTAATTACTTTAAATTTTTTTTCGACCAGTAATATATTGCTTACGATATGACATGAAAGATAAGCGGATCTGTAAAGTTTCGAATAAAAGAAAAGTGATTAATTGCGTGCTAATTTATTAAATCTGGGAAAAAGTCGTATTGTTAAATAAAGCATAGTATGGGCCTTTATTAACTACCCTAAGGGGCTGTTTCACCATCCATTGATTAGCGTTAACCGACGGTTAAATGTGATGCCGTCTCCGTCTATTCGAACAAAATAAATAGAGACGGCATCACACCTAACCGCCAGTTAACACTAATCACTGGATGGTGAAACAGCCCTTAGTGTTTGTGGTTTTAACAAAAATACACGCCGTATAGGCTGCGAAATCCTCCTACTTTGCGTTTGCAAGGTTGCTAAAACCTGTCCACGTAGACCGCACTTCATATGCGCCAAATCGTCATTTGACGCTTGTGTGCAGCTTGCTTGCGTCTCGCGTAGAACGGCGTGAGCTACATAACAATAAAGGTGCCAACACAATAGGTTATTCACCACCACGATTAAACCGATGGCATACGCCTTCCGTGTGTCGAATAACTCCCATATATTTGTTATGGTCAGGTGCAGATAGAAACAAGCGTCCGACGACGCGGCATAGAGTTGCGTTTTAATAGTATGTTTCCGCCTTAACATTGCGGCACCGTGGATACAGTTTAGTCCTTTTCTACGGCATGACAAAAAGGTGCACAGAACCGTCAAATGACGATGTAGTGCGTATTACACACGGTCTGCGTGAACAGTTGGTCTAACTGCCACTGTCGTCTTCATTTCTGAACTCGTTAATATCACAAACTCGCGTGTTTTCCATAGCACAATAATACTATTCACCATATCCAAGGATTAAATTTATCTGACGGTTATGTTCTTTTCGTTTTGTTTTTTCAATTAACGCCATCAATACAGTTTATCGTGGATGAAACAGCACAAATCAATGGGTGGTGAAACGCACCTACAGTACATTGACTTTAACAAGCACATTCATATACATTCAATTTAAAATTATTATATGATGCCTTAAAATTTGTTTATTAGACTTACGGTCAAGTTACACGAAACAATAAAAAAAAAAAGATTACATTTGTTGTAATAAAAAAAAAAAATTTCATTTCTCACGATAACAAAAAATACATTTACATATATACATTACAAATGAAATGAAATACAACTCGTTATTACCGTTATTATAATATTATATCTCAAGTTGTATGAAAGATCGAGTCTACTTTACTGGTTGCATGCTTTCAAAAGATAATTAAATATGACAGTCAATATCACAAATATGTGTACACAGTGGTATATTTAGCGAAACATTTCAAAACCGCGAAAAGACCGAAGTAGCCTAGATACCTTAGCCGCTCAAACAGAGGACTATGAGTGTGATTCCGGTTTAGCGCCTTTAAATGTTTTGGAATTTATGAGCGTAATTATATCGAAAATTTACCATAAGCTTTTCGATGATGGTAAACGTGCAAAGCAGTCCAATGCGTGTGAAGTTTCCAACCCACACTGGGCACGCGTGGGAACCACAGCCTGTGGGAGGTTGACTGTGAGAGGCTTATGTCCAGCAGTAGGAATCCCAGTGTGGATGGAGTATTCGTGGCTTCTTTAGTAGGTACTGTCTACTGGCTTTATTCTAACTAGTTTTGCTAGTGTATATGTTCCACTAAATGCATGTACTTACTTTTAATATGTAGGTATGTTTTACATACGGAGCTTCTCTGATCGCCGCCGTAGAAGTAATATAAAATCGGAATGAAAAAATATGACCTCATTGTCCAACGCGCGCGCAATCACAATCTTTTTACCCGATACCCGTTGACAAATTGAGATGGAGAATGTGCCTGTGATTGCGCGCACGCTAAACAAAACATGTATAGATGTAACACATTACTTCTTTATTACTTAAACTTGTATTGCTCACATTTTTTTTTTTCTATTTTTAGACTCAAACTTTCATACAACATTTGAGAGCAGTAGACAATTTCTGATTTCGTCAGATAATACATACAAAAGACTCACTAAATACCACCATACAAAAACGAACTCGTTCAGACTTTGAAACCATGGATGTAACTGAAACAACGAAAAAAGACTGCATTTAATATTATTGTAAAGTCGGACAAAACCGCGCGATCTCGCCAACTATATCAATCATAAACCGGCTAAAGTCATCATCAAAGTAGAGAGTTATAGAATGTAAAACATGCAGAAAAAACTACTACTAATTCTCAAGCAATGTTATCCGTTATAATTTTCCTTGCAAATTTGATATACTTACTACCATCCTGATTTTTTTCAAATTTATCCACCCAACAGTTTAGAATTTTAGATTTTAGAGGGGCTGGGGGGGGGGGATGGGGGTTTACGCTCGACTATAATGAAAATTTGCACTTAAAGCTGAATATTTTGCAAACAGACCATTGAATCGAAAAATCGTTAAGGCAACCCCTCAGTGGTTTTAAAATACCTATCTAACCATACCCCACACTATAAGGTTAGTCGAGAAAAAAAAACATCCCCGCTTTACGTCTATCGGAGGTACCCTAAAAATAAATTTATTTGTTAAGTGCCTTACTTTCGTTAGTTAATACTCAGAAATGTTTTTTGCATAGCGATATGTGGTAGATGGTAGAGGTAGGTATAGATGGTAGGGAGTCATATTTAGTGAACCGGCCATAAAGCCACCGACAGGGAGAGCGGCCCGTACACCCCACCCCCTTTGCAGCAGACGAGAAGACATTTCGACGACCTGATCAGTGATCACACAGTCGTCTACATAGCTTGCACAGCCACAACCGACACCGACCTGGTCCTCCGGCGACGCAGCAGCACGGCGCGCGGCAGCCGCGGCCGCGGCCGCTAGAAGGCGCGCGCGAGGAACACCCGCGCCCCCGACCGAGCCACCTCCGCGAACCCGAGCCGCGAGTAGAACTGCTGCAGGTAATGATCCGTGGCGTTGATGCATGCGTGCACTCCGCTAGCGCCTGCAACACAATCCTCAACATAGAGGGCACGGAACGCGTTGCTTTTGACCAGAGTTTAGACTTGTAAGAAAAATTTAGCAAGTTGCATTACATTGTGAGGCCGTAAAGCCAACGAGTTTGTAGTGGTCCATCGAGCGCCGCATTGTAATGCAACTTGCATGATTTTTCATGCAAGTCTAAACCCGGTTTTAGATAATAATAATAAAAAAAAAAACAAAATACGAGTTTTCAACAAAATACGATGGCAGAACATTATTTATCTGTGCGGGATAGAGATAAAATCTCGAAATAACAACCGCTGGGCTTAGAGTCATGTCAAGAAATGTAGGATGATTAGTTTTTAATGCAACGTCAATAAAAACCACTATGGCATTACAATTCAACTGCTGTATCGGATGATAATAAAAATGTAGTGACCGTGAGCCCGCAACGCGGCGAGCAGACAGGTGAGCAGACGCGCGGCGGCGTGCGGGTCGCGGCACGCAGCCAGCACGCAGCACGTGAGCAGCGCGGGGTGCGCGCGCGTCACGCACTCCGGCGCGCGCTCCGACGCGCTGAACTGGTGGAAGTGCCGGATGCACTCCTGCCCACAGAACAGAAGCACTTAGAAGGAAAGAAACATTTCTGTCGGCTCTAAATCTAATTAGTCCGTCAGTTAGATTATTATCAAAAAACATTATCAAAAAAGATTGGTAAGATCCCGGCATTCAAAAATTAAAGTTAAATTTCATAATCCCAGGTTTCGGAGGTATTACTTCTCTCCCGAGAACTATTAGTAATATTGAATGTTACTACAACTCGATATTACTTCTTTCCGCAAACTATAAATTGACTAAGACAAAAGGCAAATTCACTCTGCCTACTCTGACGATCATGTCCGTAGCCGCGTGAAAATATCCTGAACTCACCTTAGCAGCCTGACTTAGGTCCTCTCTCTCGGTCAGCTGTTCGGGATACTTCTTACACATCTCTGGTATCCATGCAACCTCCTGCTTCTTATAGAACTCTTTGCTGTTTAGTGCTGCGCACGCGTAACCCACTATGCCGGGTTTTACGCCTGTAACAAATAGATTATGCTACTATTTATTGCTTAAAACCGTATTCATGGTAAACTTTGTTGAGCAACATTGTTGAATCAACGTGTCGCTGAGCTTTCAGCAAGTGAGCAATTCTGGAACACGTTGATTCAAAAATGTTGCTCAACAAATGATTTCCGTGATAAGAGGCTTAAGTGGGCACCGAGCTGCCCCGATATGCACTCGTGGATGGACATTGGGAATTTTAACCAGTCGGTGGTTTGGAGTACATGCATAACTTAATTCAGCTAGACGAAGTAAACTCGACCTAAATTTCTTTTAGTTTCCAGACTGACAGCAAAAGAGCAAGGAAATACAAAATCTTGGTTTAATCGGAAGTAGAATATAGAGGTTAGAGAGTTATGTAAATAGTGTATTTTCGCGCTTCGCTTATTGGAACACTGGAAGAGATCCTTTGAGGGATAAGTCCACTATTGATTTAAAGAGATGTACAGTCAAGGAAACTGAATCACGTACCAGGTGGAACCTTTGTGGGGACATCCCATACATTTGCCAAAGAAATCACAGCGAAGTTTCAGATTCAGTTTCCTTGACTGTACATCTCTTTCACGCGTTAAATATTAATTTAATATTATTATGTTTTACGTACAATAATCTTATACAATGCTTTCCATACTATGGTGTTTGATGTTTTGTATAAAATAATAATATCTTTAACCAGTTTGCAATTCACTCACCATTAACAACTTCTTCTGTTCCATCTTCTACTCTCACGTATTGTTCGTCCTCTTCAATCACCATGCATAGACTTGGCACTAACGTTAGGAATGGCTGCACTAACCTAAGAAAAAAAGTCATTTTTACAATAGACATCAGCATGTTTCCGGCACCTGAATCTTATCAAAACATCTATTATTACTAGCTATAGCCCACGACTATTTTCCCAGTCTCGAACTATCTTCATACCGAATTTAATCTAAATCAGTTCAGCGAGAAGCACGAAGAGGTAACAGACAAACAGACTATCAGACAGCAGATATAACATAAGTAAGAACTTATTTCTGTCGAATTTGGATCAAATAGTAATCTTAGCATCCCACTTAACTCTTCACATTTCGGTGACTTTTGGGAAGTCAAGGTAAAAACCGTCAAAATTTTCTTTACAAATTAATATTAGTACTTAATAGTCACTATACGCAATCGCATACATAAATTCAGTTTCTCTACGTGTAGGTACTTTACTAGACAATATTATTAAGTAGTACTTACCTATCAGCTGGTAACGTTTGAAGGTCGCTGGGGAAGAGGTCGCTGCAGTCGGAACCGTCCCGGCACGTTTTGTGACATATCGCACATACCTATAGACAAACAAGTCACTTTGTGAATTTAACCAAGAGGCTAGTTTGACCTGGACTTAGGAGGCCGTGATCCTGTTTGATGTAGACATGCCCTTGCTTCAAGTAAGTATATGGGTGTAAACTTGCCTTAGAGCAGCGTTTCTTAACCTTTTTCAGTCCGCGGACCCCTCTAGACAATCAAGCATGATTTCAAGGACCCGCTTTATAAAAAAACAGGAATAAATTTAGGTCAATTTTCATTAATTCAAATGTCTATAGATAAGACGGCGGACTCCCATACACATACTCGTGGACCCCCAGGGGTCCGCGGACCACAGGTTAAGAAACGCTGCCTTAGAGGTTCTTTTCTTTTAAGGCAATCTATATAGTCAAAGCACACTAGAATAAATAACCTAACCAACAAAAAGTTGGAAAACCTCCGACTTTGTCACTTTAAAGTCAATATCTCAAAAACGGCTGAACCGATTTTGATAAAACATGTCTAAAAACTATTGCAAGAAAACCTGCTATCAAATAAAAAAAAACGCATTCAAATCGGTCCACCCGTTTAAGAGCTACGGTGTCACAGACAGACACACACAGACACACATGGCGGTCAAACTTATAACACCCCTCTTTTTGCGTCGGGGGTTAAAAAAAGCCTATGATACACGCTGACGACAACTCTTACCATATGTGAAAGATATTTGAAAATCGGTTAAAATAGTCTTTGATTTTGCCATTACAAAGAAATACACAATCAAAACTTTTCTCTCTGTAATATTCGTGTAGATAATGCAAAACATGGGTTGGCATCACTTTGTTTATAAATCTAATCGGTCTCCGTTCATTCTAAATTCTATGACCTAAATAAAGTCGACGGAGCTAGCGGAGCTGTTTTTTCAAGTTTCTGACTAGAACAGGTTAGGACTAGCTTTTTAGACCACTTGCTACTTAGACCAGTTGTTTCTTAGACCGCTTGCTACTTAGACCAGTTGCTTCTTAGACCACTTGCTACTTAAAACAGCTGCTTTTGAGCAGTACAGAACAGATGCGGGTGGTAAAACTTACCGCTTCCTCATCAGAGGGTATATACGGCCTGACCGTAAGGGGCGGCTCGCTAGGGATCACAGTCGGCCTTAGCGCGTCCCCGCTACATTCGACTGGAAGAAGCCGCCGCAAATCAGCCGTGAGTCCGCCTCGGAACACCCACGGTTCTTGAGCACCGCTCTCGAACGCCTCGCGCCAGCCTTTTGAGAACCCTGCATGGAAATCAATCGATCTATTGGATTGTTGCTTTCTTTGTACTAACAAATTAGACATTTGCAAGTGCAAAGGGCAAAGCGGGTGGTGGGGGGAGCCAAAACGATCACAGCGACAGCTGCGGCTAAAAATGAAACCTATGGTGCTATCATGAGCTGTCAGATTGTAAGGTTTTGCTTTGCAATTAAAATTGATTGTTTTTATGACAAATATGGTCTTAACAAGATGTGTTCTTATGAATAGTTAAAACGCTAACAAGAACAGTGACTGCAAATTCTTCAGATTTCCAAAAGTAAGATGAAAACAAGAACAACGAAATAACTCTATAAGAAGAACCGGAACAACTCTATAATGTGGGAATTAAGAAAAAATGTGATTTCTTTGGTACCAGGGGATGAATATCGACAAAGTTATGTTCTCTTGTTAAATATTCGGAGCTATAGCGTCTATGGTTATGATACTCACATGTGTAGCTGCCTTGTGTATTTGCCGCAATGTTCTGCGGAAACTTGCCCAACTCTGCAACAAAAATATACTTTACTAGAGTTTACCCGCGGCTTCGCACGCGTAAACTACAGAAAATCAGCGCTGCAGGCGTTTAACACCTTAGCATAATGCTGAGTCACCAGCCGTTTCACTTTTGTCCCCACAAAATCGTGTGTGTATTTATATTTATGTTTCTTTTTAATTTTGTTGTATTTGTGTGTCTTTGTGAATGTGAATAAACGTCTTCTTTCTTTCAATAGCCGTCGCGAGCGTCGTGTGCTCAACTGCTCACCCAGCCAGCGCACGAGCCCGTCCAGCAGCGCCAGCACGCCGGCCAGCTCCCAGGCGTAGGGCGCCAGCTCGGAGTGCAGCTCGCGGTTGGCGCAGCCCTCCAGCCGCCGCAGCAGGCGCCGCGCGCGCCCCGCCCACCACGCGAACCGGCTGCGACGGCGGCGCCACTCGCTCGTCTGCGAACAACACTATCGAGTCTTCATCTCGTCCCCTGTACAGCGCAACAAAAGTCTTAATGATCTTTCGAGTTCAACAGGGATTTGGCTAGTTTTTTTTGGTACTAATAATAGCGTTACTTTTTACCAATTTTCTTTATCTTAGGGCGCGGCCACATGAAATCGCTCGACGCTCGCTCGTTTCCAGTGTCAAATCAGGTCACGTGACGTATAGCGATAAAATTGAAAATGTTGAGCTTTATCGCTAGAAAAAAAAACTCTTCAATTTCGGCAAAAACACTGTTATTTATTTTTTAATTCACTCCAATTTCTTTTATTTGTACCATTGCCACGACTGCTACTAAATGAGATTAAGAAATCAGCTTCCAAGGCCAAGATCATTCCTTCAAGAAGCCATCTTGTCGCTGCTGCTCGACGCGGCGACTTGACGCTACTTTATTTAGTCGCGGGAAATTCAAAATCACCTGCAAAATGGAGTCACGTGACCAGATTTATCGCTGCAAACGAGCGACTAGCGACTGCGTGTGACCGCACCTTTATACATTTAAACGGAAACGGCACTAATGATTTCAAAGTGCTATGTCGGGGTTTTCGGGGTCAAACAATCGATCGTTTGATCTCATTTCTGGGAAAACGCAAGAGTTTTAGCCCGTGCCGCATTATTTACCTACCTTATTATGAATTCAACATTTGTAGTTTACAAACGGCTAAATATATTTGACAATTAATTAAAATCATTCGTAACCTTAAAAAAGCGATAACACATACTAAAGTGTCATTACTACGAGTAGACATGTTCTATCCATGTACCCTCCATACAGCGTATTCTCTAACCTCAGGCTTGTTTCCTCTCGGCAGCATCCCAGCAGCGTGACCCGTCAGCCAGTGGAAGTCGTGCAACATTCGCAGCCCCCGCGACCCGTGCTCGAAGGGCAGGTAGAAGAGATCACAGAGCAACACTAAGTCGTCCTCGGTGAGGGCGTTCGAATCTAGGGATGATTCTTCGACAGGGCTAGAGAATTAAGAATTAGAATTAATGATCAAATGAACTTTAAAAAAATCAAAAGCAAACTCCGTTGTATAAAAATACAACGTGTATTATTTTTGAATTCCGGTAAGTTTATGGGAACATTCAACAGTACCACTACCATGAGTTTACAGTGACCGTACTCGATAGCGACGGCGTAAATTATTTGTATGGAGAATTGTACAGCGCCTCTACAAACAATTAACGCCGTCGCTATCGAGTACGGTCACTGTAAACTCATGGTAGTGGTACAGGTCAAACGAAGTTAATTTTCCCATGACGCTAGTGGCCTAACTCTTGCTGTTTAAAATGATGTGTAAAAGAACCCATTGCGGCCTATTTACAGAATAAACAATTTGAATTTGAAAAGATACTTACAATTTGTTAAACAGCTATACCCACTGAACCGATTCCCAAAATAATTTCCCTAACAAAAAGTTACTACTATCCCTGGTTAACGGATCAATTAAATTTTAACTTAAGAGTTTTTATCAATGAACACTCACTCGTCAGCTGGCTCCGCGGCGTCCACTGACTCCACCATCATGTCAGTGCTTAGCGGACTGTTGCTTGGCTCTACTTGCATCGACCCGTTCTAATCAAACAACAAATACACAATCAATAAAAAAAATAGAACACTTGACACCGATTGACCTAGCCCCAAACTAATACACTTATTAATATATTTTTAAACCTAACGTTCCATTTAACACTCTTCATTTCGGTAGCTTTTGGGAAGCCGGAGTAAAACCAACCATACACACAGTTATCTTGGCTCAAATGTAATTGTAACTCGCTTTGAGAATTTCCACTATGATAGCATAGATTAAGTAAGTAGTGGATAGCTGTTATAGGCCTTTCTTTTTGTTGCAGCCAATTATATTCCTTAGTTTTACATCTATACCTGTTGTTATCCTAAATACATATAATAAAAACAAAATAAGAATAGTTGCTAAATAAACCGAACACAATCACTATACAAGGCGCATTCAAAATTTAATAATTTTAATAACTTTATTTCTACAATCTGTACCTACTGTAACACTCTTGTTTCTAAAAGTTAAGGCAATACTCCGCATTTCGGCGGCTTTTGGGAAGTTGAGGTAAAAACTATCCAAAGTAAGTACACAATAGGCTAGATAGTGTGCTAAAAATATAATAATTTCTGTCAGTTACGATTTAAAAAAAAAATCGGACACGTATTTTTCCTTTTGTCAATTACCTAAGCAAAAATTATGGACCTATAGTCGGGTTCAGTTCCGTGTGACGTCACACTTACGTATTTTTTTACTAAGGAGTGACGTCACACACAGGCCCCCACTCCCGAACTTTGACGCGCTTCATACGTGTCCAACATTTTCTAATAATCTAATTACAGGACTAAATCCTACTAGTTCCTATTCCTACTAATCCTACTAATAATAGAAATGTGAGTTTGTGAGTGTATGTTTGTTACTTCTTCACGCTGAAACGGCTGGACGGATTTGGATGAAATTTAGCAAAAAGTTAGTTTTCAACCTAGAAAAAAACATAGGATACTTTTTATCCCAATATTCCCACGGGATATGGATAAAATCTCTAAATAACAACCACTGGGCTTAGAGTCATGAAATTTGCTATGTGGGTTGCTGGACGTCTGTAATAACACATAGGCTACTTTTTATCCCGATATTCCCACGGGATAGGGATAAAATCTCGAAATAACAATCGCTCGGCTTAGAGTCATGAAATTTGGCATGGGTGTTTTAATTTAATGTCAATGAAAACCACGATGTAATTTCACGACGGAATGTCAATTCAACTGCTGTATCAAATGATTTACGCGTGCGAAGCCGCCGGTAAACGCTAGTAGAATACTATTTTATTTACCCAGGAAACTACTCAATTGCTAATCAAACAGGACTCGCTACACAATCACTACACAACACGCATTCAATGAAGGTTTATCAATATCATTAAATAAAAACAAAATACATCTTACCTCGCTGAGTTGATCGTTCATGACGACGTCAGTGTCTGTGGTGGTGGCCGAAGGGGGGTCCACGTCTAGTGGCTCGGCCTCCGGCAGCGAGGGACGGCTCGGGCTCAGCGTTTGGGGGGTATCTGTTGAGAAGCATCATCATAAAACATAGATACTTAACATACATACAGTGTAGTGAATAATCCTTTCCAGTCATTTTTTTTTTTCGGAATCTTTCGGATTTGCCATGCAGTCAGCTCAGTATCTTCATATAATAGACAGCGTAGGGAAATGTCGAATCGAGAGATTAATCGATAATAATCGATATAGAGTAGTTAACACCTAAGTTACGATTTTTATCTGATTTTTTATACTACATTCTCTCGCGCATTGTCGCGCGAGCAGAGCGGTGGCGCGTAGTGTGCGTGTTGCGGCAGCCGCCGAGTCGCGTGCTCCTGAGAAGAAGGGCTACGAAATAGCCCGAAACATGTCGAGCTAAACTCGGTTTAAGACGTGAGTTATCCGTTACAATATCATTTAATACTACATTCTCTATTTAATTTGATTGTGGAGGTTATACTGTCTCAGTGTGATATGCTTCAAACTCGAGGTTTGGCATTTGTCACTAATACTTATGTGTGTGCCCTATTTATTTAATACAAATGTGTCACCTTTAATACAATAATTCATAGACAAGTCGGCAGCATTGGGAAGTAGTGGTGTGTTCCGAATAGGGCATATTAGGCAAAGCTCTGCGCAGGGGGCGACACTAGCACAAACCGTAAACAAACCGCCATGACAACGTCAGTTCTCTTTATATTTTGTCGCCATGCCGGATCATGACCAAAGAGTATTTTAATACCTATAGAAACTATAGGTATTAAAATACTCTGCTTTTATATACTATACATCGATAGTAGCGATAGAGCTATATTTCCAAAAATATAATTGAAATAATATGACATTACGGCATCCTACGGACATTTTTTAAGATACTCAAAAAACATATGGTATGTGCTAGTGCTGCACTCTGACGGGATAAAATTGCACTAATATTCCCTATTTTCACGGTGGGAACGGATTATTTAATAATGCTTTTTTGTCCAAAGCAAATATGAAATAACAAAAAAATTAAGCCATTTCTTGATTCATGCGTTGCTTTGTTTTTCTACATCAAAAAAAAAATACATTTTACCTTAGTACTTCGCTGCCAAAGTAGAACCAATGTCCTTCGTAGCAGAGTAGCAAAGTAACAGTCTGCAGGCCAAAAAACTGAACCACCACTTACCACCCAAGCTCATTTCTCCATTCTGCTGCTGCTCCTCATTCTTCTCATCATCAACGATGATCGTATCCTGGTCATCCTTTTCCTCCTTCTTCATGTCTTCTATAAAACTGGCCGTTTCGAGGACGCTGTCATTCGCTACGCTATCATTTTTATCCTGACCGCTCTCCATGCTTTGGTCTTCATTTTTCTCAACATTTTCATCAAGTACTTTCAAACCTAGCATCGGGACTGGTAAACTTGACACTGGGATTTCGTTTGGCAGAGCGATGTTAGCCGCCATCGGTATAATGGGGTTCTGTATTGATTCGTTGAGAATAACTTTTGTGGGTGACACCAGAGAGTTCATGACCGGATTCGATACTGAATTGTAGTTTTCTGCAGGTGATATCTGAAAAATTAATGGGTATATGGTACTATTCAATGGAAAAAATCAATTGTGTAAACAAATGTGGTGACTGACATTGACACTTGACTGACGACTGGCTGACTGACTGACTGACGTTGGCTCTAGTGATGTGAAAGCTCTTTAAGATACTTCAATCAGCAGTAAATAAATATTTTGAATTTACTCATATTTCATTATTTAATGTTTTCCCTAAGTTTAATTTTTAAAAATGGCGAATCACGTATTCTTTTAGTCCTGTTCAAGAGTCATTCACAATGTTTCCATGTCCCTTTTAACTTAAAATGTTTAATAGCATTTTCACGAAGTTTTAGAATTATATCTTCAAATATATATATACCTAACGTTTTTTCCATACAAACTTACACTCCCTTTTATACCCCTTTAAGGGTAGAATTTTTAAAATGGTGAAACATGTATATCCACTTATATTTTTTGACGTATATTTTCCCAAGGTTTATGATGGAGTATTTTAGAATTGAAAGGGTCAGTCAAAATATGAATTAATTTAGATTTTTTTGCTGCTTAAGTAGCGTAGTAGAAAAAGGCAACCTGAGATATGTGTGCATAGGAGAAATTTGTATCTTGACTCCTGTCCAACGGTGGTGTAGGGGTTATAGTACGCAGTACGGATTGCTGAGGACCTAGGTTCGATTCCCAGCGCTGGTCCCTTTTTTCTGGTTTTTCTGTGCATCCATGTCTCAGTTTGTATTTTCGATATAATTTAGAAGAGGCATTTTTAAATTTACACAAGACAGGGAAATGAGAGTAGACACAGGGAAGTGATTCAAAATGATTTTTTGGTCCAACAATGGACTCCACAGTAAATATGATACTAGTTAATAGAAATCTACATAATTTCTACTATAATACTCTTTTATCGTCCAACTAGTGTTTACCCGCGGCTTCGCACACGTAAATCATTAGGTCCAGCAGCTGAAATACCGGGATTTTTAAAATTGCCGTGGGAATTCCCGAAAATTAAATCGTTGTTTTCATTGACATTACATTAAAAACAATCATGGTCAAATTTCATGACTCTAGCCCAGCGGTTATTAGTTTCGAAATTTTATCCTATCTCGTGGGAATATCGAAATAAAAAGTAGGCTATGTGTTATTCCAGATGTCAAACTATCTACATACCAATTTTCATGACTCTAAGCTGAGCGGTTGTTATTTCAAGATTTTATCCCTATCCCATGGGAATATCGGGATAAAAAGTATCCTATGTTGTAATCCAGGTTATCTAACTTTTCGCCAAATTTCATCCAAATCCGTCCAGCCGTTTCAGCGTGAAGAAGTAACAAACATATTCACTCACTCACTCACTAACTTTCACATTTATAATATTAGTAGGATTAGTAGGATATAGTATGTATCTAAATCAATCTAGTAAATCAAAATCCTTCGATAGTCTTCTTCTCTAGTTTTATTATTGTCAAGTTCGAGTGTCACATATAAACAAAAATCATAAGTCAAAAAATGGTAAAGACTTGTATCAAAAAGGTTCTGCAACAATCTCCTCCTCGCTGCGAGAGCAGCATCTGTGGTGGCAGCAGCTGGCAGTTTCAGTAGCGGCAGCGGGCTCGTCGGCGGTGGCGCGCAGGAGAGTAACCTCTGGTCTGGTCTGGTCTGGTCGCACCATCAGCCACGTTCAATTGCCCTGGACGCCATTGCCATCCAAGCAGTGAGTTCAGGATATCCAGTCCACTCCTTAGTTCCGTATTCAAGGAAATCCTGTTCGTCTGAGCTTTGGCGTGAAATACTCGCCAAAGTTTGCCAGGCTTGTTGGGGTTGCGAACACCAAAGTGAGGTAAAAACCATAATCTCTTACCATTCAAGGGACCCGTGACTTCCTCTCCATAGCCTTTCTCTAGCATGTTGATAACCTGCTTTTCGTAATCTGCAGCAAAGCTAATTTCGTTTTCCATGCTCCTCTCAATAGTCTTGAGTCGGCATTCTGCACTTCGTCTGTTATCCGGAAGTTTCACTTCGTCAGATCTCCATAAAGGTCCAGCCTCCCATCTGTTATCTTGTGCACGTCGTTCTTCAGATGAATTCCTGTGCCTGTCGTCGCGCTTGACCCCAATGCTGTCGAATTTAAAATAAGATTTAACTAAATCGTGTAGACTGTCATCAGGGTGATCATGCAAATGACAGCCATATCAATACCGTTTGGTTTTTTCCGGCAGCGAATCCATGCAAAACCCAACCTAATCGGGTAAGCGAGGCAACGGGCTCATTCTTTCGGCCTTCTCTCACCTGCCTGCTTACTATTAAAAACCAATAGTCTTGGCCGATAATCATAGTGGGTTTACCTCTAAATGTCTGTATGGGAATATCTGTCAGATGTGGCAGCGATGCCAAATCGATGCAGTCCAAGCTTTGCGTGGAAGCGTCAAGTTTGTCAACTGTGCGGAACGTTATCTAGTTTTGTGCGTGCCCTCTGACGTATGTAGTGTCAATGATACGCGGTGACTTGGCGTGCCAAAACAGTCCCCTACAGCACCATGAAGCTTGAGGTCGCTACCGGACCTCGGCACCAACTGTTTCAGCCACACAATGCTCGACTAAGGAAACCGTTGACCCTTCATCTAGGAGAGCAAAAGTCGACATACTTCCTGCTGGCCCCTCTACGGTGACTGGTAAGACCTTCAGGTAAACCTTCTTGCGCGCTTGGTCCCAAACATTTGCGTCGTATAAGAACATTTAGGTTTAACCTTCTTTCTTGTCCTCGCCTTTATGCCAGTCGTCTCTATGCAGCAGCGAGTGATGGCCACGCTTGCAGGTCGTGCACTTCTTCTTCGACGGACAGCGGTCACGGCGGTGCCTCGACTTCAGACACGCAAAGCATAGCTTTTTCTCGCAAGCCCAATCCCAGCGCTTATTGACATCGAGTATTCTGTAATCAGAGCAGTTATCAATTGAGTGGTCTGTCTTACCACAATAAATACATGTGAGCTTCTTCTTTGTTTCAGCGACGGCGTTGACAGACGACTCATCCTCCTCCTCTGTGATTGTAAGTACAGGTCGTTTTGGATGTCGATTGGATAAATCTCGCTGTGGGCTTCTGGGGTAATTCGACTGCACCAGCGTTACATACCTTCTCAGCTTCTCTGACATGAGGTACTGTGCGAGCGCAGAGAGTCTGTGCCACATTTGTCTGACGCTGCCAATAGTCCAACCCAGCGGTATACTAAAGACTCCGTCAGCTTACCGACCACCTCG